>NC_084517.1:7605897-7885897 GCF_024500385.1 Phyllopteryx taeniolatus | reverse complement strand
TTAAGTACCGGTTTGTACATATGCCCTTAAATCAGATAAAATAAATGAGCAATTACCCTTTCTCAAATGGCTTCAATGTCAGCCTACAGACATTGTCGGACACTTAAAATTTAACATAAACCTGGCCTAAAGTGTTAGACTTTGACAAATGTACTTTGAAATATTAAAAAAAAAAAAAAAACACACTGCTCATTTGCTGCAGAAAAGTCACCAACCTGCATGCAATACTTTAAAAGCAAATAGTAAGAAATGCCTCATTGCTCAGTGCATTGATGTGCAGTCTTTTTACAGTTCATACATATTGATGAATAATTGGTTGGCTGCAGGGCTCGTCCTTGCACGTCCAGCCATCAAATATCTTCAGCCAAGGGAGGACAAGAACAAAGGGGGGAAGAGTCAAACAGAGTATGAAGGAACAGCCTTGACTGTAAATGTAGCAAAAGGCAATGCATGCAGACATACAGTACACTATATACACAAGTCAGGTGTTGGTCTTTTGGTGTCCAGTCGACTGCTAGGAGCATTTAAAATACACTAACATCATCACCAGGCAAAAAAAACAAAACGATACCTACTTTAAAATGATAGTTAATAATTACTTCAAGTAAACTGATGTTATTTTACAGTTTAAGCAATAGCTGTTTACTGGCATAACCAATTTCATAGGAAAACAATGAATTATTCACACAGAACAAAGACCAAAGCAGGTAATTTCATTGAAGTCTGTGCGGAAAGTCCTACTGTAAGAGCAGGATTAGGAATCCAAATTCAAACACATGAAGACAGGGGACAAGAGTGGTTCAAGGTCAGTCAGTTCTCTGCACAGGCATCATCATCCTCCCTGCTGCGACTCTGCAAAAAGGTGTGCAGCTGCAGTCAAGTGGAAATGTGGTGAAAATATGGTACATTTGACTGAATGAAGAATTGTCCTGTAAAAAGAACATCTTATGTCTACATGGAAAGGAAAGTGATTGCCTTATGAATTTATGTCCACTTAAAATCTGATATCTAGACACACACATTCATATGTGATACCCAGTCCACTCCTCCCCCTCCTCACCAATCACAGCAGCAGAAAAAGGAGCATGATGACCCTTCAGGACCGCGGAACTTCCCAGAGCTAGGTGTGTCTGTGCACTCAGCGATGAATGCGTGAAGATCTGTGATGCGTACCTGCTCCTGTGTTTGGGCCTGTTCAAGATAAAACACTGTATATCCTCTTCAAGCTACAAATGTCACATGCTTACACTGATCTTTTATTTTCTTCACCTAAAGCTATTCACATTTAGGAAATTGACTGACTGTACCATAATGGTGTCATAGGCTCCGGTGATGAGTGCGATGAAGAGTGACAGCACCATATAGATGAAGAGGGAGATGAAGGTGTAAAGGTAGACCTGGCTGAAGATCCACACAAGTGTGCCAGTCTGCTCCATCTCAGCAAACGTCACAAACATGTCATCGCCGTTGATCAGAGAAAAGAGGCATTCTGACACCATGGGCAGGGAGCGAAACTGTTCATTTGGAGGGAAGTTAATAAAAAGGAAGAAATACATGCACTCTCATCAGTCAAAGCACTTCTGTGGTGGTGGTGGTTATTGCAGACAGTATGAATACAACAGAGATTAGGAAATGAAATTGGTCAAACAGATCTAAACAGCCTAAAGTCATCTAATGTCATCAAACAGACATGATGTAGCTTGATACATATACAGTATGCCAAAATTGACTTGTCTCACTTTCTCAATGGCGAAACTGGACCTCAATAGCCCTAAAGGGTAAAATAAAGCCTGTATACTGGACTGGTAGAAGAGGCAATGGGAGAGCCACATGTCCATGCATTAGGGGGAGCAAATACTCTTACCCTGGGTACTGGGGACCCATGTTACACCAATGCTGGTAAAATGGGCATAGCTATAAGCTGACCTTCCCTTCCTTTACCTAGATCCAATGCACCTTTGGTGCACAACTGCCCATGATGAGGCCTGTTCATCAATTTTCCCTCCTTGGACCAATCCGCTTCATGCGGAACATTACATTACCAAACCCGGGAAACAGGTTAACTGTCTTCCTGTGTATGCTACACTAACACGCATGACTAGAGTCTGATTGTTTGAAGCCAAACTTGTTTAAATTTTGCTTTCTTTATGGCCGGTGTCTTTAGACAAAAGTTACATGCATTTTGATCATTCATTTATACAAGCATGATATACAGTATGTAAACGCGAACAAAGCCTAAACATTGAATACTGCAATCTTTGGTGACTGTGGTGACATCTTGTGTTAAAAAAGACATTGTAGACGTTTAAAGTTCCTACTGTTGCTTTGTCACAGCCCCCTTCACCGTTCACCCGAACCAGCAGGAAGTGCTTAGACCCATTTTGCCGAAAGTGGAAGTAGGCTGCACATACACTGGATTCTACAAGACTATCCTCAAAAAACAGAACTTCTTGCAAGCCATTTCCAATCAGTCTAGACATCACATTGTGAGCCTATTGTAGTGAAATTTAAAAAATGTGTGTTGTGGTCACAGCACTTGAAAAAGCAAGACAGCCAATTCCCTTACACTACATTGGAGTATAATTTCAGCATATTACTTACTACTATATGCCAGGTGTCGGTTCCCTCCTAAATGATCTGTGTATTTGTTGACCTTTTAGATTTGCTTTTGCATTGTATTTTGATCTAATTTGGTTTTGTTCTTTGTTTTCCTGTATCCTATTTGTGCCTTCCCTATCTGATCGTCAAGCAGCCGGTTAGTGTACTACTAGTCGTAACAATTGTAAACAAAAAAAACCCACCAACAACAAAAAGAAACTAAAGCCAATAAAAACAAGGCAGGATGACATTCATGCTATGTTCAGGTTTTGTGCTAAGCTTAACACCTGTAAGATGAAAGGTTGGTAACATAATATCCACCCATCCATCAACTTTCTATAGCGATTATGCTCATTAGGGTAATGGGTAACTGGAGCCTATCCAGATCGACTTTAAGAAAGAGGCGGGGTACACCCTAGATTGGTCGCCATACAATCATATGGCACATTTAGACAAACAACCATTCAACAACCATGTGCATGATGTATATACAATTGAATTTGCAACATGAAACTGCTACAACGAGCATACTAATGTTGAAAGTCGCTTTAGAACTCAGTTACTGTAAATATGAAAAACAACCATGAAATAAAGGTATTCAAAAAAAAATCACTCATTCTGGTACCTATGTACCTACCTACCTTACCTACCTTAAGACATGTAGTGCGTTTTAGGCATACAAGGTTCTGCAGTATTTGTCCACAATAAGTGATCAAACCTGATTTAAGTGAATTACCATTGTAACTTTTATTTGTAGTTGAATAATTCCATTATTTAGGTTTTGAATTACTGTATATATTTGATCTACGGTATATTCCATTATTATTTATTTGGGAGGTAGTTTGAATGTAGTTTTAGGCCTAAGAGCAGGAGAGACAATATAAGGAAATGTTTCCATGACTAATATCTTATGATTAATTAAGGTCATCTTTTGAAAGTTACACTATTCTGACATGTGCTTCGAGCCAGAACGTCTCATAGCTGGTTGTGTGTGTACACTACCTTGGTATGATATGGCCCCAGAACTATCCATCCACAGAAGCAGTATCCCAAATATATGGCAGCCGCACAGCAACAGAAGCGGATAACATTAGGGAAGGCAGCTCTGAGTGTCACAATCAAGATCTGGGTGAAAAATACAAAGGGAGGAAACAATAGAACTTAATTTTCTGCCAGAGAGATACAAAAAAAGTGAAGAGAGTGATGTCCTTCATGTTTTGTGTGTGAACATGTCTTACATTGTATTTCTGAAAGAAGCTGAGATAGCGAATGACTCCCACCCACACCAGCAGAGTGGACGTTCCCAGCAGGATTGCGCATGAATCATATGATGATAAATTCTGCATCAAAATAGAAACAATTCATTAATGACTGACTATGACGATCCATCCATCCATTTTCTACCGCTTATCCGAGGTCGGGTCACGGGGGCAAGAGCTTTAGCAGGGACACCCAGACTTCCCTCTCCCCAGCCACTTCATCCAGCTCTTCCAGTGGGATCCCGAGGCGTACCCAGGCCAGCCGAAAGACCTAGTCTCTCCAGTGTGTCCTGGGTCGTCCCCGGGGTCTCCTTCCGGTGAGACGTGCCCGGAACACCTCACCAGGGAGGCGTCTGGGAGGCATCCGAATCAGAGCCCCCAGCCACCTCATTTGGCTCCTCTCGATGTGAAGGAGTAACAGTTCTACTCTGAGATCCTCCCGGATGACTGAGCTTCTCACCCCATCTCTAAGGGAGAGCCCGGACACCCTGCGGAGGAAACTCAATTCAGCCGATTGTATCCGGGATCTCGTTCTTTCGGTCACGACCCACAGCTCATGACCATAGGTGAGGGTAGGAACGTAGATCGACTGGTAAATTGAGAGCTTCGCTTTTCGGCTTAGCTCCTTCTTTACCACAATACACCGATACAAAGTCTGCATCATTGCAGACGCTGCACCGATCCGCCTGTCGATCTCCCGTTCCATTCTTCCCTCAGTCGTGAACAAGACCCGTACAAGATATTTGAACTCCTCCACTTGGGGCAGGATCTCATCCCCGACCTGGAGAGGGTACGCTGCCCTTTTCCGACTGAGGACCATGGTCTCAGATTTGGAGATGCTGATTCTCATCCCAGCCGCTTCACACTCGGCTGCGAACCGCTCCAGTGAGAATTGGGGATCACGGCTTGATGAAGCAAACAGAACCACATCTGCAAAAAGCCGAGATGCAATTCTGAGGCCACGAAACCGGACCCCTGCTACACCTCGGCTGCGTCTAGAAATTCTGTCCATAAAAGTTATGAACAGAATCGGTGACAAAGGGCAGCCTTGGCGGAGTCCAACCCTCACCGGAAACGAGTCCGACTTACAGCCGGCAATGCGGACCAAACTCTGACACCGGTCGTACAGGGACCGAACAGCCCGTATCAGGGGGTTTGATACTCCATACTCCCGAAGCCCTCACCACAGGACTCCCCGAGGGACACAGTCGAATGCCTTTTCCAAGTCAACAAAACACCTGTAGACTGGTTGGGCGAACTCCCATGCACCCTCGAGGACCCTGCCAAGGGTGTCCAGCTGGTCCATTGTTCCACGGCAAGGACGAAAAGCACACTGCTCCTCCTGAATCTGATATTCGACTTCCAGACGGACCCTCCTCTCCAGCACCCCCAAATAGATACGTTTGGGCCTGCCAGGTCAGACTGGCATCCCCCCCCCACCATCGGAGCCAACTCACCACCAGGTGGTGATCAGTTGACAGCTCTGCCCCTCTCTTCACCTGAGTGTCCAAGACATGCGGCCAAGTCGATCATTGATCTGCGACCTAGGGTGTCCTGGTGCCAAGTGCACATGTGAACACCCTTATGTTTCAACATGGTGTTCGTTACGGACAATCCGTGATGAGCACAGAAGTCCAATAACAGAACACCGCTTGCGTTCTGATGGGGGGGGGGGGGGTGTTCCTCTCAATCACGCCCTTCTAGGTCTCACTGTCATTGCCCACGTGAGCATTGAAGTCCCCCAGCAGAATGATGGAGTTCCCATCCACCAGGGTGAACCCCAATGTACAGGTGCCGAGCCCGGGGGCAATAAGTATACCCACACCTGCTCGGCGCCTCTCACAGTGGGCAACTCCAGAGTGGAAGAGAGTCCAACCCCTCTTGAGGACTGGTACCAGAGCCCAAGCCGTGTGTGGAGGCGAGCCCGACTATATCTAGTCGGAACTTCTCAACCTCTCACACTAGCTCGGGCTCCTTCCCTGCCAGAGAGGTGACATTCCACGTACCTAAAGCCAGCTTCTGTAGACGGGGATCAGATTGCCAAGGTCCCTCCCTTCGACCATCGCCCAGCTCACATTGCACCTGACCCCTATGGCCCCTCCCACAGGTGGTGAGCCCATGGGAAGGACTATGAATCAAGAAAACCAAAAAAATAACATGCTCAATAATACAACTACGCTGTATTACCTTGGATTCAATTCCAATCTTGATGAAGCTGCCAATGATGGTAAACATGTCGCTGACAATGAGCAGAATATACCAGCCATTGATGAACTCCATTCTGTCTCCCCAGCTTACACCACGGTCAAGTCTTGTCTGGAAAAACTGTGCGTACTCCTGGAAGATTTTGTTTAAACTTATGTATAGTGTACACAGTGACTTGCAAAAGTATTCATATACCTGAACTTTTCAACATTTTCTCATGTTACAACTGCAGAAGTTTACACAGATGGAGCAATACTAAGTGGTACATAATTGTGAAGTGGAAAGAAAATACATGGTTTACTTTTTTTTTTTTGACAAATAAAAATCAGAAAAGTGTGGTATGGTAATTAATCCAACTGTGTGTAATAATGTCAGTGTAAATACAGAGCAGTTCTATGAGGAGTTTAGGGGTTTGTTGCTGTCGTCTCAAAAATTCCTTGTCAACTAAAATATATGGCAACAATAATAAATAAACGAGCCATGACATCATGAAATCTACAATGCATCATTCAGTCTTCATTTAAATTGATGGTGTCTTGCCTCTTGACTGAAGAGACTGACAAATTTGATATGCCTTCTTGGCCATTGTGAATGTTGTGAGAAGGTGTTTCTTCAAAGGAAACAAACAGCACTAGTTTTGTCTTACAATCTTCTGTTGTTTTGGGTATCAATAATACATTTTTTGTTATTTTTTTTATAGCATTGCCGAAGAGGTAAGGTGTTTTTCCATGACTTCCTTTACAGCCTCTTGGGGCAAATTATAGAGACTTAACGTTAAAATGAAAACGTTTCAATACATTTAATGGAGAATAATGGCTAACGTTTCAAGCCTAGTACAGTGTGTAACATTGCCATCCATTGGGCACAAACAAAACAGCACTTTGGGGTTTGCATGCTAAAGTTCATTTCTTGTTTTTGCTATTTATCAAACCAATTATTGTTATCCATAAACTTTGAAATGTATTGTTTAACAAAAAACAAACATTGTAAAGCGTATTATTATTTCTTGATTAGGTTGTCAATTTAAGACAACGTTATTGTGACCAATGGAGTTCCTGCGTTAAAAACTTGTGGCAGTTTTCACACAAAAATATGTTTCACTCCAGCAGGGGTCACTAACACAGTACCCCCCAAAGTCACCTGTGGGCCTGTTCTAAAAATAGCTCACCAGTGAGACGCATCTAGTTTTTATCGGGTTTATTTTAAAAAAATAAAATAAAATAACCAGTATAGTTCAAAGGTCAGTAATGTAGCACATAACCAAACCATAGCGTTTGTGGAGACAAGCTCGCAGGCGCAACTATGATGAGACGATGATTTACCCCAAAATAATTTGAGCAAATTTATTATTTCATAAGTGTGTTTTACCCTCGTAGCCCTTCGCATTAATCGCTACCAAAGAAGTAGCTCTCAGTTTCAAAATGTTTGGTGCCCTCTACACAACAGTATTTGCAAACAAACATTGTTTATCATTCATTCATTCAGTCTTGAGCGTTACAATTCATGTGTTCCCAATGTCTTTACGTTTGAATTATATTTCAAATGAAGTAATGAAGTACAAAAAATGTTCAATCTATGTATAGTTTGCATTTATATTTCTTACGAATGCATTCTTTACAATAAATACACTTTTTTTATCCTGTTCTTTTTTGCTTTCTTTAGATTTTGGTGTTTTAATGCTATATTACAGTAAGAGCATACAACATGTCAATCATGTGCATCCTGATAGGGGTAAAAGCTATTTGTTTGTGAGTTTGAATTTGGGAGAAAGCAATTTACTAATAGACTACAAAAGTTATAACGTGGACCGGGATTATCAAACGTCAGATATTGGGTGTGTTAAAGGGGACATCCATCCATTCATCTTCGATACTGCTTATTGCCATTTGGGCCGCGGGTGTGAGTTGGAGCCTATCCCAGCTGACTTCAGGCAAAAGGGAGGATACACCCAGGGCTGGTCATCAGCCAATCGCGTAAGATAGTGCTTTTTTTTTTTTTTTAATCTAAAACGGTTTCCAGGTGTCTTAATAAAAGGTCTCTGACATTCTTCGGACGAAGTACACAGGATAAAGAATTACAGAATATTCAACATCCACTGGTAACATTACAGTTGAAATCACTCTGTTTTGTGGGGGTGGTTCTGTCTCATACAAATGAGCCAGCGCTCACGCCACCAGCCTGTGCAATGCGTAATACAGCTTTTATTACCATGACAACCAGGGGTGGAGTTGGAGCATTGGGACAAGACCAGCAGCTACTTGTTCTCAAACAACCCAGTATGTAGAGAAAAGGAAGTCATCTTGAAGGTCATAAAATATAATTTGCAATTTTACCTGTGTAGGCAGCATGTCATCACCAAACCGCCGAATTTCATTTGTCAATTATTGTAGCGGATCTCTGCATTTAGCGCATGCGGCGGACACATCACCAAACACAAATACAACCGCTCCTACGCTGACAAATTAGATGCTAACGATGATGATACTGTGTGCCAATATTGTTTATGTCACAATCAGGCTAAATTCCGAAAAGTTCACTTTTACACACATTTTCTGAAATAGGCAGCAAACAAAAGATTTACTGTACTGTACTTGGTTGTTTAATTTCACACTTGTGAAATGTGTGAGCAGAAACTCCAGTAACAAATATTTGTATACCTACAAAAAATTTAAGTTCACTTTTTTTCAATATCCCCCAAATATGACGGGACAAAGTATTGGGAAGAGGTAAGTGTTTGTGTTTTGGTTTCTTACGTGTTGCAGAAGGACACCTCTGAGGATGGAGCGTCCACACAGCAGTAGAGAAAGCAAACAAACAAGTGCAACTAACACGTCAAAGAACTCTCGGGCGTAGTTCTCAGCTGACAGGATATCAGAGAAAGGATGGGGTTAAAGGACATTTATAGAGTTTGAAGATAAATAAAGTTATGATTCCTTTGCTGCAATTTACGTGCAGCTACTCACCATGTCCAGACACGTTAGGGTCCTTACATTCCTTTATGGAGGCTTGGTTCTGTAAACTGATCTTAATTTTGCCACTGTGAGCTCTGTTATCCATGAGAATCTAGTAGCACATACAAGAACCCTCAATAAATACAAAAAAACTATCCAGGTGTAAATGTTCAATCAGGTGAACTGGTATCACATATTGAACACAAATAGAAATGCATAGACGACGACCACAATGTATCTACCAGGCATTTGTTTCTAATATTGTACTGTATATGGAAATCTACCATAAAGTTGCTTGGTTAGAAAGAAGATTAATATTTCACCATTATAGCAAAGGTGTAGCAGTTTGGTATCTCATTATTTATGATGGTCTGAATGTTGATAGCCTTCAGCTGGAAGTCAACCGTTACATTGATCAGCCTGGAGATTAATGAATACATCAGAGATTTGTGAGTAAACTGCAAACAGTGCAAACCTTTGATTGCTAAAATCAGATAATAAGTTAGCATCTAACTTGTAAAAATTGAGAGTGAAGTTCTTGTAGTCACTGTTTTCAGGAGGAGAACCACAGGTCGGCGGATCGAGTCCGATGCAGTCTGGATAAAGGAAGCAGAATAAGGCCTTAGAGGAACCAAATAATATCACGTGGAAATGTTAAAACCACACAGATGAGTCTCTTTTTACACATCACATGAAGCACAATCCACACTTTTCCACTTCCTTAAAAGTATCAGAGTACAAAATACAGTGAGCATTCTGAATGCAATTCATAGGACTTGTCATGCAACAATCAATAATCACTTTCTCTGCCAGTCAAGCAGATGGATTTAATGGATGGATTTGTAAAACAAACAAAAAAAATTAACAAGTGACAGGTTGTAACTTGGAAAAATTGTAAATTGGTGAACTAGTAAGTCAAGGTACAACTCTATGGGTTGTGAAAGAAAACTTCTTTTGTTGAATTTAAAGGCTTGCAAAACCTTTAAAAATGAGACCTCATTGTTGGATTTTATTCAGATGACGCACAAGTGAATTTGGGCATGCTCATTGTATTCAGATTAGTTTAGATATGGAAAGTGAGCACAAACAAAAATGCATGCAGTGAACAGTGATTTTTCATTAGCCTGCTTTAGAGTTGGGAGAGTGCCTTGAAATACTATTTCCCTGTTGAATTCACTTTTACACATGTAGAATATCAGAATCATCTTTATTTCCAAAGTATGTCCAAAACAAGGAATTTGTCTCCGGTAGTTGGAGCCGCTCTAGTACGACAACAGACAGTCAATTTACAGAACACTTTGGAGACATAAAGACATTGACAAAAAAAAAAAAACAGTCACTGAGCAGTAAAGGGTTGCTAGTTATCTGGTAATGCCGGTACATTTTTTTTTTTTTTGTGCAAAAAAATGCAGAGTCCTCTAGCACTTAGAGCAGTTCGAATGACTAATATTGCAATAGTCCGGTGGAATGACCATTGTGCAAAGGGCGCTGAGACTTCAAGGAGTGTATGCGGTTTAAAGTGACGAGTAGTGCGATAATCTGGGACAATGTTGGTTGTGCAAATGTTTCAGATACTCCTCAATCAGTGTGCAAATGGAGCAGATGCTACTCTGGCATGAGTGGCCAGTATATGCAAATAGTGCAGCATGGCGAGACAACTACAGTGAGTGCACGAGTAATACATAATTTGCCCCACAGAAATGTGACAACAAACCCAAGTAAAAAAATTGCCAGCATGTTGTAATGGAATTGTAGGTTAGGTGTTTAAGAAGTTGATCGCAAGAGGGAAGAAGCTGTTGGAATGTCTACTAGTTCTAGTTTGCGTTGATCGGTAGCGCCTACCTGAGGGAAGGAGCTGGAAAAGCTGGTGACCGGGGTGTGGAGGGTCCGAGAGGATTTTGCACGCCCTTGTCTTAGTTCTGGCAGCGTGCAAGTCCTCAATGGTGGGTAGGGGGGTACCGACAATCCTTTCAGCAGTTTTGATTGTCCGTTGCAGTCGGAGTTTGTCCTTTTTTGTAGCAGCACCAAACCAGACTGTGATGGAAGAACACAGGACTGATTCGATGACCACTGTGTTGAACTGTCTCAGCAGCTCCGGTGGCAGGCCATGCTTTCTCAGAAGCCACAGGAAGTACATCCTCTGCTGGGCCTTTTTGAGGACAGAGTTGATGTTGGTCGCCCACTTCAGGTCCTGAGAGACTAATTCCCAGGAACTTGAAGGTCTCGACGGTTGACACAAGGCAGCTGGACAACGTGAGGGGCAGCTGTGGCGAAGGATGCCTCCTGAAGTCCACGATCTCTACAGTCTTGAGCGTGTTCAGCTCCAGGTTGTGTCGGCCGCACCACAGCTCCAGCCATTCCGCTTCCTGTAGATATGCAGACTCGTCACCGTCCTTGAGGCCGATGACAGTGGTGTCATCTGCAAACTTCAGGAGTTTGACAGTCGGGTTCGCTGAGGTGCAGTCGTTCGTGTATAGAGAAAATAGCAGCGGAGAGAGGACACAACCTTGGGGCGCCCCAGTGCTGATGCTGCGTGTGGATGAGGTGGCCTCCCCCAGCCTGACCTGCCCGTCAGAAAGCTGTAAATCCACTGGCAGATGGCAGGTGAGACGCTGAGCTGGAGAAGCTTGGATGAAAGGAGTTCAGGGATGATGGTGTTGAACGCTGAGCTGAAGTCCACGAACAGGATCCTCGCATAGGTCCCTGCACTGTCGAGGTGTTCTAGGATGAAGTGCAGTCCCATGTTGACTGCATCATCCGCAGACCTGTTCACTTGGTAGGCAAACTGCAGGGGGTCCAGCAGGGGACCTGTGACACTCTTGAGGTGGTCCAGCACGAGACGTTCAAAGGACTTCATGACCACAGATGTCAAAGTGACAGGCCTGTAGTCATTCAGACCCGAGATTGCAGGTTTCTTGGGGACTGGAATGATGGTGGAGCGTTTGAAACAGGATGGAACTTCGCACAGTTCCAGAGATCTATTGAAGATCTGAGTGAAGACTGGAGCGAGCTGGTCCGCGCAGACTTTGAGGCAGGATGGGGACATGTTCTGGGCCTGCCGCTTTGTTAATCTTTTGTTTGAAAATGCGTCTCACATCCTGTTCATGGATGGTTAAGGCAGAAGTCAGGTGTCATTGTGGTCGGGGTGCGGCCGGGTGGGTGTGTGGTGTGAAAGTGTCCTTTTCAAATCTGCAGTAGAAGGTATTCAAGTCGTTGGCTAGTGTGCTATTGTTCTCAGCTTGGGGGGATCGTCGCTTGTAATTAGTCAGCGATTGGAATGCATGCCAGACTGATTTAGAGTCGTTTGCGCTAAACTGTTTTTCCAACTTTGCTGCATAGTTCCTCTTTGCAATGATAATTTCTTTAGTCAGCTGGTTTCTAGCTTGATTATACAGAGCCCTGTCCCCACTCTGATATGCGTCCTCCTTAGCTTGGCTTAGCTGCTTAAGTTTAGCAGTGAACCACGGCTTGTTGTTGTTGAATGTGCGAAATGATTTTGTTGGTACACACACTCATCTTCACAGAAACGGATATAGGATGTAACAGTGTCCGTATATTCATCCAGGCTGCCAGCTGAATTTTCAAAGACACTCCAGTCTGTGCAGTCGAAACAGCTTTGAAGTTCAATCTTGGCTTCATTGGTCCACTTTTTCACAGTTTTCACTGTAGGCTTCGAGCATTTAAGTTCTTGCTTGTACGTCGGTATTAAGTGAATTAAGCAGTGATCAGACAAGCCCAGGGCTGCACGAGGTATAGCACGGTATGCGTTTTTTACCGTAGTGTAGCAGTGGTCTAAAGTATTATTTTCCCTGGTAGGACAGTCGATGTGCTGCTTGTATTTAGGGAGTTCGTGGTTGAGTTTAGCTTTGTTAAAGTCCCCGAGAATAATGAGGGGTGAGTCCGGGTGTGTTTTTTCCATTTCGTTGACTTGTTCGGCGAGCGTTAGCAGTGCGGCGTTCGTGTTAGCTTGAGGCGGTATGTAGACTCCAGCCAGTATGAATGATGCGAACTCACGTGACGAGTAGAATGGTTTACAGTTTAAAAATAGCGACTCCAAATGCGGGGTGCAGTGTGTGCTGAGCTCCGTGACGTCCGTACACCATTTTTCGTTGATATAGAGGCATATCCCGCCGCCCTTTGTTTTCCCTGATGATTCCATGTCGCGGTCTGCTCGATGAATGTGGAAGCCGGGAAGCATGATGGCGCCATCGGGTAAAGCGTCGCAAAGCCAGGTCTCCGTGAAGCACATGGCCGCGGAACGTCCGAAGTCTTTACTGGTCTTTAACAGAAGATGAAGCTCGTCCATTTTGTTGGTTAGGGAGCGTACATTCGCGAGGTGGATCGACCGGAACGCCAATCTGTGTCCTCTCTTGCGGAGTTTCACCTGAATGCCACCACCCTTCCCTCTGTGGCGCCGCTTCCGTCTCCATGCGCCGAAAACCACGGACGCCGCTCCGGTGAGTAACTCGGGGAAAAAAACTGAGCGGATTACGAAACTTGGTGACAGAAAGTCCGGAGTAGCCTCCTTGATGGTTAGCAGGTCTCCCCTTGTTTAAGTGAGTCGTGTAAGGTCTCCAAAGACGGACGAAAAACACAAAAACAAAAACAATACTCGAGGGCGTTACCGAGGCGACCACACTGGTAGGCGCCATCATGAATAAACGGATGTTTTTTTATTCTTTGCTTGTATGCAAACCACAATCTTTCCGCCTTGTCAGAGGACTGTGCTCTATTGGTTTTTCTTTTTAATTAGCGTGATATACAGTACATCATCACATCTTAGCAGGTTTTACAGACATATGGTAAATTTTTTCTACAATCCAAAATGGTCAGTTTAATAACTTGAAACTGACAAACGTAACAACAACAGATTTACTGAAAATTACCAAACGATAATCAGGCATTGCTTTATTTTTGTGGACCAACAGAATAGACCGAATGAAACTGGCCTGGACAAAAATGATCAAACTGCTCCAGCTGTTTGAAGGCTTCTCTATACTGCATGTTTCAGTTCCTTTCACAGATGTTCAATAGGATTTAGTTCAGGGTTCATAAAAGTCTCCTTTATAATAGTCTTAGTCTAGTAATTATTAGCCATTCTTGGGTGTTTTTAGCTGTCTTTTGGCTTATTATCCTGTTGGAGTACCAATGACCTGCAACTGGGCCAAGTTTTCTGACACTGGGGAGCAAATTTACACTTAATTTAACTGTACCCTCCACAGATTCAGGATACCCTTTGTCAACAAAGCAGTCCCACAATATAACAAAGTCATATCCATGTGTCACAGTAGTGTTCTTTTCATTTTGTGCTTTATTTTTAATTCTTTTTTTTATATTATGTGACTTGCTAGAAAGCTGCAGTTTTATCTCATCTGTTCAAAGGACATTCTTATTTTGGCAAATTCCTGGCCTGTCAGTTTCAAGTTATTTCAATTTCTACTGTAGGGTTTTCTGTGTTTAATGGAAGGGTCCCAAATATTGTGTCTGTGCCTTATGTACAAAGAAAATAATTACCACTATGTTATCAGATAAAATTAGCATCTCTTGGTACACACTGCATATGTGAATAAAATGTATAAAATAAGAAAGATGAAGGCCATCCTACCAGTGACAACATGAGGATCGATGTCGAAAGTGTCATTGACAGGGATGATGGTGCCCCTCCGGTAGTACCTCTGGCACAGTGAGAGTGCACTTCCATTGACTCCGACGCCTTGTACATAGGCGTACTGTCCCAGTGAGATTAGAGGTAGAGCTAGGTACTGACAGGGAAATGACAATTGGCAATTAATTTCTATTGTACAGTTAAGGAAAGAAAGAATGATTCATTCTAAACTGCTTTGTGAGATCTGAATAGCAATGTTAGGTTTTAAAGGTATTGATGTTTTTTGACCATTTAGACCAAAGCAGTGCAGTTACTCCATCTTCCTATGCTACCTGATCAATGGCAAAGTTGATATGACTGTGCAGTTCTTGCTGCGTGTGAACAGCCTGAGGAGCATCATCCTGGTAATCCTTCAGGAAGAGATGTTTGAATGCCGCCGTGTTTTCATCTTTAAATGTCACAACCATCTGGTTGCTCAGGCCAAACAGCACCAACTGAGAAGCAGGGAGAACAAAGACAGTAAAATACTTTACAAAAGATGAAAATTTACAAAGTACAGTACTGTATATGTACAGCTAGTCCAACATTCAAAATGTATGTATTGTCGTTTTTTTTTTACCCAATATTTTACACTGGAAGCTATAGCTAGTTTAAGAATGGAATTTTGAATGCAATAAGTAGAATAGATTTGATTTGACATTACAGTTTGTCTCCTAAAACTATAATTGAAAATTACCACTGCTTCAAAGTTGACAAGAACAACATTGTAAAAATGGTTTGGAGCTGCACAGTAATAAATAAGGTCAGTTGTATTTATACATAAGTAAAAACAGTTTTGTCCATGGACAGGATGGCTGTTTCTTTTCCTTCAACAAAAATGAGTTGATTAATCTAAATTGGTAACTTTCTTGAGTTTATTTTAGCCAACCATTTACAGTGTGTACTATTACGTACTTCAGGTTTAAGTAGTTCTAAATAGGGATACACCGATATCAGTGTCGATACTGTACATCTGTCCTGGTACTCGGACTAAAATAAATAAGTAAATAAATAAATGCTCTGATACTACACCACCAATACCACTTTACCAGCCTGACATAACTTTTGGGGAGGTTGAGTAGGATCCATGTGGAGATACTTTAAGGTGAACATGGATGACAACTCCTTGTTAGATGACTACAAATTAAGCTCTGCAAAATGGATGATTAACTCCACTTGGTTGGCCGCCACCCTATAAACTATTTTTAGAGTTTTCAATTATTGGTAACCTAACATGCATGTTTTCGGAATGTGGGTGGAACAAACTCAACATAGAAAGGCCAAAGCTGAGAGTGGAACCCCGCAAATATCAGAACTGGGAAGGAGACTAAACTCGGTCACCATGTTGCTAATTATTGTACAACCTCTGCCCTTTGCAATATGTGAGAAATGACTTCCAGGATTTGAAGGGAAAATTTTGAGCAACAGTAAAAGATGAAATAAGTGGAAAGGCTTGCTTTACATGTACCTGCACTGTAACAATGATGATTTTGAGCAGCTGCAGGCCTAACTTGAATGGTTTGCGTCCCTTGGCATGATACTTGTCACAAGGGCTCATGAAGAAATATTTTAGTTTTCTTCTAAGGGCCTCTTCCTCCTCTTCCTCCTGTTGCCGGTGGAGATCAGAGCCCATAGGTCCATGCCCAAGAAGATCTTGAGACCCATAGCTGAGACCCATGGAAGAGAGTAATCTGTCCTTCTCTGCGACAGAAGAAAAAGCAACAACTTCATTACTTTTAACACTAACCTACTTTAACAATCTAGCACAATCTAATGAGATGCAATACAAGCGCTTCAGCACAAATTGTTCCTCTAAAAAGATTATGCTCAGATATATGGATATTATGACAATAACTAACAATGATTAGCTACAAGAGAGTCTCCATTTGTTGATCATAATGTTGCTGTGGGTTAGTGTACATCACAGTACAATATATCATAGCAATGTAGCCATTCATACAACAGAACAAGTCATGGCTTCATGTGACTCTCAGTTCTGTGTTCAGGTTAATAGGCCCACAGTAAATGTATGAGTAAATTGAGATCAGGTCACCATTATTTCAGTATTATGTTTTGTGTCATTTTTGTTTGGTGGTGTGCCGTGATATTTTTCTAATGTAAAATGGGTGCCTTGATTCAATAAAGGTGTCACGTGGTTAGGGCGAAGGAGAGTAACGCAAGGCAAGAACATGGTGGACCCAATTGCAGGGAAGCAGGGAGGCAAGGCAGGAGTGCGGGAATCTCAAAATAATAATATTTAATCTTCAAAAAGGGGAAAACAAGGATATTGGCTAAAGCAAAACTGAACGAAGTCCCACAACAGATAATCAAACCAAAGTAACAAAGAAACACTTGAACATCTAAAACTGGAAACAAACTATGACCTGTGAGTAAGACGTGGAATAGATAGGGAAAATGACACCTGACAATCACATACCACAATGATGAAGACAACTGGCGACTATGACATGGCAAAGACATGTGACAACAACAATAAACCAACAAGAACTGAAAGAAACCAGGGAACTAAATACAAACAAATTGACGAGACAACGAGGAACACCTGGACAAGACACGAGTGGCTGGAGAGAGCTGATTGGTCGACACAAAGTAGACGAGAACAGGTGGACACAACAACCTAATGAGCACACGACAAACATGGAACACAGGAAAACATGGAACAAAACTAAACAACCCAAACCAAAACACAGACCATGACAGTACCCCCCCTCTAAAGGAACGGATCCCAGACGTTCCCCAAACAACAACCAAAAAGTCACCAACCCAGGGTGGGCGGAAGGGGGCCTGGAGGAGGGTACAGAGTCCACCCCTCAGGTCAGTGTGGTGGCCATCCAGGCCACCCGAGGGGAGGTGCTTGGCTGAGCCGTTCAGGAGGTCGTCCAGGACGCCAAGCACCAGGGTCTTTACAGGGCCATTCAGGCGGACGGCCATCTTGTCGAACCCAATGGTAATGCAGGGGCCAGGCAATAGGGTTGGGTGGCGGCCGCTGGAGGAGCTCCGCCGGAGCGGGGACGGGTGGCGGCCGCTGGACGAGCGCCGCCGGAGCGGGGACGGGTGGCGGCCGCTGGACGAGCGCCGCCGGAGCGGGGACGGGTGGCGGCCGCTGGACGAGCGCCGCCGGAGCGGGGACGGGTGGCGGCCGCTGGACGAGCGCCGCCGGAGCGGGAGCCTGGCGCAGCTGCCGAGGAGCCGGAACGGGAGCCTGGCGCAGCTGCCGAGGAGCAGGAACGGGAGCCTGGCGCAGCTGCCGAGGAGCAGGAACGGGAGCCTGGCGCAGGTGCCGAGGAGCAGGAATGGGAGCCTGCCACAGCTGCCGAGGAGCAGGAACGGGGCCTGCAGTCGCTTCCTCAGCCTACCGCCATTGAGGTTTGGGAGTAGAGGGTACGGGAGTGGAAGAGTGCACAAGGTCTCGGGAAGTTGAACTAGGTAAAATGGCTGGTACTGAACATGGTGGCTTGGGGGCATGTTTGACCAGACGTGACTTAATTGGAGCCGTGGAACAACGTGTGGGAACAGGTGAAAAATTAAGTGACTTGTGAACAGGGGAAAAACAACGAGGGGGCAAAATTTGACCTTTACTTGGGCGCCTCCGTTGGCCACCACGCAGCGTTTCCAGGTAGATGGCCAAACGGGTGCCCAAGAAAAGGTCCGAGGGAAAGGATTTGGACTCATTGGGGTTGGAAACGGGGAGACGTGACAACTGACGAGGACGGGATAAACTAGGGAAGGAACCAGAAAAATCTAAATCTGTGTCAGATTCAGACAGGAGGTTAACTAAATTGGGGCCATCTTCACAAATCAGAAAAATCAGAATCTAAAGAAACATGTGGATGTAAAATAGGGCATGGTGAATAACTAGGACAAGTGGGGGGACCTGATGAACAGAACAGAAAAGACTGAACGATAGGGCTTACTGGAGGAGGGTAGGTATGGATGGCAGGCTGAGGACGGTGGGAGGCAGTTTGGTGGTGTCGAGGGTGACGCCATGTTCTTCCCGCTGGGTCCTGTTCTGGTCGGTTCATTCTGTCACGTACGTGGTTAGGGCGAAGGAGAGTAATGCAAGGCAAGAACATGGTGGACCCAATTGCAGGGAAGCAGGGAGGTAAGGCAGGAGTGCGGGAGTCTCAAAATAGTAATATTTAATCTTCAAAAAGGGAAAACAAGGATATTGGCTAAAGCAAAACTGAACGAAGTCCCACAACAGATAATCAAACCAAAGTAACAAAGAAACACTTGAACATCTAAAACTGGAAACAAACTATGACCTGTGAGTAAGACGTGGAATAGATAGGGAAAATGACACCTGACAATGACATACCACAATGATAAAGACAACTGGCGACTATGACATGGCAAAGACATGTGACAACAACAATGAACCAACAAGAAGTGAAAGAAACCAGGGAACTAAATACAAACAAATTGACGAGACAACGAGGAACACCTGGACAAGACACGAGTGGCTGGAGAGAGCTGATTGGTCGACACAAAGTAGACGAGAACAGGTGGACACAACAACCTAATGAGCACTCGACAAACATGGAACACAGGAAAACATGGAACAAAACTAAACACAACCCAAACCAAAACACAGACCATGACAAAAGGTTGGCAACTCACAACGCAACTGGCCTGGTGACATCATCAGCTCAAAAGGGACTTTAAAAACTGCAGATAATATAATCAGGTGAAATCAATAAGACTAATAATTGGTTGCATTCGATTTTACTTGGGCTCCAGTCCTGGAGGACGGCACTCCCTCATTCAGTGGCAATGCACAACAATACACATAGATCATCACACAATTAATCACTTTAAATTGCTCTAAATTGCTTGAGGACTCTGCACCATTTGCACAATGCCATTACATGAACATCGCCACACTAGTGGTATACTTTCATTGCTCAATGACTCTCCATACTGGTGTTTTTTTTATGTCCTTAATGTATATTTTGTGATAGTGGCTGTTTGCTCCAATTACCGGAGAGAAATTCCTTGTGTCTTGTAACATACTTAACCAATAAAGCTCATTCTGATACACAGTGCAATTGATTGACATATGCACAGCTGAAACCATTCCATTCTTACAGTATTTGTATTATTATTTTTCTTTTTTACTATGAATTGCATTCTGATTGAGTCAAATTAGGTTCATTATTTAATCTACAATCTACAGGAATTAATTACAATATGTCACATTGGGCGGCACGGTGGTCGACTGGTTAGAGCGTCTGCCTCAAAGTTCTGAGGACCGGGGTTCAATCCTCGGCCCCGCCTGTGTGGAGTTTGCATGTTCTCCCCGTGACTGCGTGGGTTTTCTCCGGGCACTCCGGTTTCCTCCCACATCCCAAAAACATCAATGGTAGGTTAATTGACGACTCTAAATTGCCCGTAGGTGTGAATGTGAGTGCGAATGGTTGTTTGTTTGTATGTGCCCTGCGATTGGCTGGCAACCAGTTCAGGGTGTACCCCGCCTCCTGCCCGAAGATGGCTGGGATAGGCTCCAGCACTCCCATGACCCTTGTGAGGATAAGCAGCTCAGAAAATGGATGGATGGATGTCACATTGGGCTGATGTCATCCATCTCACGTATATTTACCTGTGTTATGGATGGACAACATCTCAAACTCAATTTATGAGAGGATATTTCTGTTGTGGCAGCACGGTGGACGACTGGTTAGAGCGTCTGCCTCACAGTTCTGAGGACCGGGGTTCAATCCCCGGCCCACCTGTGTGGAGTTTGCATGTTCTCCCCGTGCCTGCGTGGGTTTTCTCCGGGCACTCCGGTTTCCTCCCACATCCCAAAAACATGCGTGGTAGGTTAATTGACAACTCTAAATTGTCCGTAGGTGTGAATGTGAGTGCGAATGGTTGTTTGTTTGTATGTGCCATTGGCTGGGAACCAGTTCAGCTGGGATAGGCTCCAGCATGCTCGCGACCCTAGTGAGGAGAAGCGGCTCAGAAAATGGATGGATGGAATATTTCTGTTGTACTTTCTCTATAATTTCTTACTACAGTACTATCAATACTGTTACGCAGTTGGGGTTAATGTGTGCGAATCTGTGCTTGTATTGTGCTGTTATTATGGGTCATTAGTTTGGCCTCACGTCGGTCGCGCCTCTTGAAAGTTGTTGGTTCAGTTCTTCTCAATGTTCTGGCTTGTTCCTGCTTCCTGCTGAGTTTATGAAATAATATATACATTATACAGTAATTCAATATATTTTTTTTAGATTGAGTGCCTGCCATTTGTGGGGTATTATTCTGTTTCACATATTCTTTGTAGTCATCAAATCATCTAGGTCTCCTCAAGTGGTGAAAAACACGTAATATTTCATACTACTGTATGCAAGAAAAAAAATGCCAATTTGGGTTTGAATATTTATTTCCCCATGAGAAACAGCTCGATTCTTGGTCCTATTGTACCTCACATCACCGAATAAATTGTAAGAAATGAATGGGTTTAACCATGCAAATAATTACTTGCTTAATAAATAGCAATATGTTGTTAAATGTAATCTCATTTTAGAAAGGACATATACCCCCGCAATTGAATAACAACAGATGATGGCGTTTTGAACAAACCTGTGGAAAGGTCCTGAACGCACCTCGGGGATGCCATGGGGATGTTTGGCCGGTCACAAGGGAGACAAAAGGCTGAATATTACCTCAGTAACTTGGCCGGGAGGATGATCATTTTCCAATTTTTTGGGGTCTCACTGAATAAAAAAATAAATAAATTCTGCGGCTGAGCGTCGCAGTGCACCGACAAACCGTGGAATAGGAAACATAGCTTAGCTTCCTCAATTCCACGTGACTTTGTCACGTGACTGCTGTCAATAACACCGGGCAGTGACGTAACAAAAACATTGCATATTGCACACACGATGGAAAATATTTTCACCAAACAATATATATATTTTTTATCAACTGTGTTATGATGAAGCTCTCCAAACAATGACCATATGCAGTGTCTTATGAAACAGTTAACACTTAAAATGTAATACAGCCACCGAAGTTATGTCAGCCTGTCACAGAAGAAAATGTACAATCAACCCCCGTTTACATCTTCAGACCCACCCAGGATACGTGACAATACGTGGCGACATACCATAAAAAATGTTAACATTTATATACAGTTTTAACGTTCCTACACGCTATAAACACATTTAAACTCATTAAAACGCACAAAACTAAACGAAGGTTTTGGAGTGTCCTAGTCAAAGTCCAGACTTGAATCCAATTGAAATGCAGTGGCACCTTAAAAAGGCCATGCTCAAAAACCCAATTTTTTTGCTGAAATTGAACAATTCTGCAAGGAAGATTGGGCCAAAATATCTCCACAGAAACGTGAAAGACTCATTGCCAGTCATAGAAAACGCTTGATTTCAGTTATTGTTGAGACTGGCCACAGCAGTTATTAGCTTTAGGGGGGCATTACTTTACAGGTAACTGCATTTTTTTGGTCCTTAATAAATGAAATGACCATTTAAAAACAGCATTTTAAGGTCACTAGGGTTATATTTGTCTGATATGCAAAAATGTAAGAATTTGAGAAGTGGGGCTAAACTTTTTCACAACACTCTATAGAGACACAAGTACCCTATGTGCTCAGAAACTATAAGAATCATCACAAAAATATCTAATTCCAGTATTGAAAATATTTTTGATTGAATTTCTTGAGATTATTTAGTTTTCATTCATAATCAAAATTATGTAAAAAAATACTGAAATATTTATCTGTATAGTGAATCTATGAGTTTGAAATACCTTTGCTATACCCAGATTTATTGCAATTCACCTGTATGTGCATGCGTTGGAATCAGCAAGATTTACAACGCAGGAAATAAGATATTTAGTACTGTAAATCACTGCCCAAACACACGGCACTTGTACCAAACCTCTTTCCATATTTCACCACACTACACAGCTATATACGTGCATGTTATGAAGTTTTGTCAAAATATTCAAAAGAAACAGAACCTTTCACTCAATGAATATTCTGTTGCTTTTAAACATATAAATTTGTTTATTTTCCCATTAGACACATAACCACAATCATAAAATCATTCATGTACCAGTTGTACTTTGTGTTATTATATACAGACCCGGGACGCTGACAGTAAATTAAAAAAAATAAACAAACTAAAGTTACAATTACATGCAAGACAATGTCAACCTGACATCTAACTTTTGTTGGGCTAAATCTGCCATTAATTCTATGTATAAGAATTATTGTACACATTTTTTTGTGTTAAAAGAAAAATCTATTTATAACTGTTCATCTATGCAGCATGTAAATGAGTAAGACAATAGCTCCTTAGCATATGCCCGTTTTTTTAAACAATACTCATCAGCCATGATTATGAGGAGACGAGTATAAAAAGTACGTCAGAAATAATATTCCCCAATTAATGTAGGCCTTGTAAAATGTGGATTCATTCATCAAATAATATAAGCGCTTTCAATGAAATACCTTACATATTATACATTATATAAATGAATAATACAATATTGAAACAAGATGTTTTCAGTATGGTACAAATTTGAATTTTTCCCATGAAGTGTTATTTCATGAAATATAGTAGGACATGATGAACACAGACTGAGAAAACAACTAAAAGCATCTTCTCCGACTAAGGCTGTTGTCCATGCCTATCACAAGCCGTTTTTACACTGCATTACCTGTAAATTGGGGCAGAAGTGACAACAGTAGAGCCAGGATTTATTAGCCTGTGCCTTTCAGGCAGAACTCGTTGAAACGGGACATTAAGCGTGCACCATTAAGATAATTAATTCCATGGCAAAGTCAGTGTGACAACAGCAATCGCTTACAACAAAAAGGTGTAGACAGTGAAACCCGGTGTTAAACTTCACACTCTGGTCGGTAGCTAGTGGAAGCTGGCAAATTTCCAAGTCAACTTCAACCCCCTTCGCGGATTGGTACCTTACACACAGGACAGCAAGCTGGGAAAATGTCAGCTTACAGGTCGATAGTCAATGTGAAAGAGGCTACAGTCACTTTATACAATGAAAGTATAATGGGAATACATCTGTTACTCCAATATAAAGGAATAACTGCAATTAAATATTTATCTTTGTCCTGCATTGAAGAACAAAAAATCAAAAAATAAACACAAACCTCCCTGGTTTTCCGTGCTGTCCTTATCTGCCATCTAAAGCTTTGTCCCGGGCTATGACCGACTCATTAAACTTGATCATGAGTGTGGTGCCTTTGTGCCAGTGGGCAGTGACTTTGGCAGGGAAGCCACTGTGTGTGAGAATGGCCTCCACGATGCCTGCTGTAAAGGCAGCGCAGTTTAAGCTACTGTTCTCTTTGGGCACAGAGATGTACGCATTGATGAGGGGCTCCTTTTCTATGATGTAGTAAGTCTTGTCGTCATCATTGGCCTGCTCCAGTTTGTCAGCTTCCTTCCCAAACAAAGACTTCCATACGTTCACCTAAAAAGGAAAGAGTATGTACAACTTCAATTCATTTTACATGCACTCCCAAACAATTTACTTCTCCATTTAACCAATCACATGTGGGAACAGTTAGCCATCAATAAAACAGCAGCAAACAGAGGTAGCAAAAGTACTCTGTACTCAATTAGAAGTACAGATAATTGCGCATTAAAATACTGCGGTAAAAGTAGAAGTACTGATTTGAGTCTTTAACACAAGTAAAAAAAAAAAAAAAAAAGTACAGACTGAAATATATAAACCATTTTGAAAACTTGGAACAATGGGAGGAGGGGAGGAACTTAAAATAGTGTCCCTCTACGAACCCAAATAGCATTTAAGCCTATTTTGACAAAATAAGGAGTAGAAACTACCGTTGTTTGTTTTCAAATATAGGGATTAAAACTCATCTGAAAAATAAATACTCCAGTAAAGTATATGTGAAAACTGTACTTAAGCACAGTCACAACACATCTGTACTTTGTTACTTCCCACCACAGGCAGCCCACAACTAAAGTTTTAGACTCTTTGACAGTACAAACCTTGATAAAAAGCAGCATGTTGAGGACTTTTGTCTCCCTCTTGCCATTCTTCTCTCTCAGCACCAGCACATCTAGCATGCCAGCTCCCACACTCTGGCCCATGTCAGCCAGGCGTGTCTGCAGCTCCGAAACAGAGTACACTCGACTCTGACAGTACTGGACCATCTCTGAGAAGAGCAATGCAAAAGCACTCACACTGACTTCAGTCTTGGGTCTTGTCAAGGGGCGCTCCAAGATGTTGGATTTCCCTCGAGTGAACCGGGTGTCCATTTTCTGAGACTAAAGCCAGTTAAGATTAGTACCAATGAAAGGGGGACACACAACAGATTTAGAGAGCAACACCACCATTATAATGTTCCACATTTTTCTGCTTTGGATTATGCAACATCTTCACGGAAAACACCATTTTAAATGCACATCTTACAAAAAGACAGGGATCTCCGGCTTTGGGGTGAAATTTCAGGACGAACTGTCTCAAAACCTTTGATTGCACATTTCCAATTGTTCAATGTTTCAGTACTTTTGTACAACTAGCTGTTCTCTAAAAAGGAGATGAACGGCAAATCCCCCCCCCCCCCCCCCCCACCCTAAGGACGTCCACTTCCATGCCTTTCTGTGACACTTACAATTGGCAATTGCTATTGTTACGAACTACCAGAATGACAAATTAAAATTTGGTTTGAAAAGAAAGCACATTATAAGAACATCCTTTCACATGACAATAAAATTTATGACACTTCAGCGTTACTTAGACTTCCCATAAAACAGCATATTAACTTTGTATAGATCATTATTTTATTCTTAGCAATATCTCAGTCGAACGCTACCAGCAGGGTGTTAGCTATCTAGCTAGCTGTCGTTTTCTACAGGAGAATACGGCATAACAGTTATTTCGGAAAAGGAATCATATTATTTACTAATAGTCCCCAGTCTGTACTGATGGTGATGGTGAAAATGAATATGTATATATGTAATTGAGGAGTAGTTGGTAAGCCAAACAAACCGTATGGTGGCCTGCAGGGTAAGCTGTCTTCTTCGTCGCTCTTTTCTGGTGACGTTTCCTCAGGCATTGATAGACTGTTTCGTACCGCCACCTACAGTTTCAAATTGAGACTGCACGTTCCAAACAAAAACTGTACAGGTACTGTACATGTACCAAATGTTTTTACTCAGAAATTGGATCTATTTGATATATATCCAGAGCAGTGAAAACAATAAATAACAATACAAACTATTTTTCTTTTGAACTTGACAGTTTTTTTTAAAAATGCTTGCTCTGTTGTTTTGTTTCTATTCAATGTCCTCTCGACATCATTGAAAATCAGGGCTTGCAAACCTTTGTATAAAAGTTGGAGAAATCATTGAGGATGATCTCTTCAATTTTAAACCACTGTTTGAATTGAATTTAATTTAATTTAATTAGTCTGCCACAGGTCCAAATTTGTCTTTAGTTTACTACAAATAATGTATCTTTGTTTAACTATGTATTCCAGCACGTAGAACTAATAAATGCTCATCTATTAGATGGCAGAAGGTACATTTAAAAATAAATAAATAAATAAACTGTATGTACAGTATATCCACTTTCTTTTTTGTTTGGTGATTTTTTTTAAATGTGCCTTGCCGCTAGTTGGTAAACATTGATATAAAACAATTTTACAGTCAAAACTGCATGGATTAAATGTACTGTATTCTATTACACTTGTTATACACTAGTTCTTCTAGGATAAGAACGGTTCAAACACGTTTCAATAGAACCCCTTGAGCTATATACACAAAACTAATGTAAAACAACAAAAAGGAAACGCTACTGGACATCAGACTATCATTATCTTAAGCAAGATTTATTAAAGGCCTCATTTAGTTTAATTAAACGTATACAGATGACGAAACCCACTTTTAGTAATGGCCACTAGGGTCCGGTAAAGGACTATTTAAAGCCTCTTAATCGAGCATTTTGTATTTAGCGAAGTTAACGTGGATGTCAAAATCAAAAACGAGATTCTATACACCTGATTTTAGAATTGCACCGAATAAAGTGAGTCATTTTAGGGATAGCGTTTAAGTAATCCAAACTAATGGCCAAGTGACGAATGATGACATCTACAATTGCACTCGGACTGGAGTGTCTAACCTTCAATATCAATGAGATTTATTAACGTAAATAATCCACTTCAGTATATAGTATTACCATATACACAGTAAACCACTATTATTACACTTAATTTTTCTTAAAGGTAAATGTACAAAATACGCATCCAATACAAATTTTCGTACCTGGGAGGTACGAGTAAAAAAAATAAAAAATAAAAATGAAAGTATGAACTTGCTGCTGGAGGGCGACTCCAACTTATCGTCACCTCCCAGTCGACGTTACGTACGCCGCCGCCGCCGCCGTGGCGTGCCTGCAAATCTAATAACATGGAGTCCTGTGCTTGGCGCCTGCAAGGGAGCCATGCAAAACATCCCAAAACAGTCTAGAGTGACACCAAAAGAGCAGATTCGTGCATGTAAGCAGCCGGGGGCTTGTAGCCAGCATCGTCTCCGGGGCGTCAAGCTTCTTGCTCGGTCTTCAACTATGACAAGCGTCGCTTAGGCTGCGACTCCTTCCCCTGGATCCGCAAACCAGGCCGATTATCAGTGAGTATTTTCCGGGTAAAATGCATTGCAATGCATCGCGGTTCTTAGATTGACCTGACAACGACCGATCACGAACACTGGCCACGTACTTACTGTGGGCTAACACAAACCGAGCCAAGCCGCTGTACCTTTTGACGTCTCGGCTATTTTCTTTCTGTCTCTACGAGGGACAGAAAGGACGTGGGCCTGAAAATAAACGCCACATCTTTATGGAACCATTCGGGCGCACTGTCTCGTTTAAATGAGCAGAGGTGTTGTGAAAGTGGGTCAGACAGGCCTATAGCTGCTGCTGGTTGGGGGGCATACTTACGAGTGGACAGCTAAAACATCAACATTCTGCAACTCTGCAATCATTTGCATTGTCTGACATACCTGCTTTTGGCACACCAACTGCAGTTTTGTCATGTCAATGAATGCAATCAGTAGTGTTAAGCAATGTATGAAGGTTGAAGGCACAAAGCCTAACTACCCCCTTTTTTTCTTCCTGTTTGGATGTTTGCAGAAGACAAGGAGGAGTGCACAATGTAGGCAGGCTGGTCACCAGTGGGACTCCATACTGTTCTCTGAGTGGGAGGGGCAATGGAGTCTGAAGAGCGACCCCTGACCCCAGGGACCAGCTATGTCCCCCCATCTTTGAACTCTGCACAAAACCCTGTCACCTCAGCCTTACAGCAGGTAAAGCCCTCATGTCACAGTCATTGTTTACATTTAAGGTGGAGAAAATGGTGGGGCATGTCGTAGGCAATGTTATACAAATCACACAAGCAATATAAATAATTAGTAATTTATTATAAAAGTTTACTGAAAGACAAATGTTACTTAGCAGTCTTAGGCCACCATTGGAATTGTTGTTGTAACAATACTATAATGACCGTAAAACAGCAGGGCAAACTAGTGGTTAGCACATCCGCCTCACAGTTCTGAGGTTCGTGTTCAAATCTTGGCTCTGGTCTTTCTGCATGGAGTTTGTATGTTCTCCTCGGGCTTGCGTGTGTTTTCCTTCACATGTTAGGCTCATTGAAGACTCAAAATTATCCATAGATATCCATCCATTATCTGAGCCGCTTCTCCTCACTAGGGTCGCGGGCGTGCTGGAGCCTATCCCAGCTATCATCGGGCAGGAGGCGGGGTACACCCTGAACTGGTTGCCAGCCAATCACAGGGCACATTGAAACAAACAACCATTCGCACTCACAGTCATGCCTACGGGCAATTTAGAGTCTCCAATTAATGCATGTTTTTGGGATGTGGGAGGAAACCGGAGTGCCAGGAGAAAACCCACGCAGGCACGGGGAGAACATGCAAACTCCACACAGGCGGGGCCGGGGATTGAACCCCGCACCTCAGAACTGTGAGGCTGACGCTCTAACCAGTCGGCCACCGTGCCGCCTTATCCATAGATATGAATGTTAATAGTTGTTTGTTTATTTGTGCCATATGATTGGCTGGAGAAAGTCAGGCTCCAGCTGACTTGTGACCCAAATGAGGACAAGTGCTATAGAAACTCGATGACTGGAAAATGACAATAAAACAAATTTGTATAGAATCCATCAACAGAGTTTTGTGTAAATATACTTTATATAATCTTGCCAACTGTATCTGCCTTACTATTTATAGCCGTAGTCAGCCCTCTCAGACACATACATTTTGTGGGTACAGTACATGAGTTGACTCACCAGTTGCATGATGTGCCAAACAAATATGTTTCTGTTGTACCGGTCCACAGAATAAAATTTATTTCAAGGCTGAGGTGCCCATGAGTCATCATACATATTTAAAAGTATTTACAGAACACATACTGCATGTGGGGGATTTTGGGGGGAAATGTATGGTAGTACATTACAGTAAGTATTGTGTTTCTAAGTTATACATTTTCAAAAAGTCGAATAAACATTTGAAGATTTAAACCTCTTAACTTGTGCCTCTGGACCTCGGTTACGCCCTGATTACAAACCTGCTCCTATTTACGGTTTTATGAATGCAGTGAAAGATTACTAAAACAACAAAGGTAGTGTTGGTGAAGAATTTTGCATGGTACTGTAGATCAACAGAGTCGCTTGGATTATTTTTCCTTGTCAGGCCACATATTTGTAGGCTGATAGAACTTGTGAAGCACAATTGTTTGTGACCCGCATAGCCCAGTGGAAAAAAATTACATATGCCAGTCACACCCACGAGGTGGTTTGATTAGAAAACTTGGAGCTGATGGCCTTGTGCCTTTAGGAAATTAATAATTGTGAGACAGGTTCATTGATATACATTAGTTTTGCGATGGAATCCACCCATCCATTTTCTGTACTGCTTATGCTCATTATGGTTGTGAGATGGAGCCTATCCCAGCTTACTTGGAGTGAAGGATGGGGTACACCCTGGACTCAATTACAAAACTATATTAAAAATATTTTTTTAGAAAGAAAGAAAAAACAGTGCCTTTCTTAGATATATTACAGTAACCATTCAAAATATGCTATATATATGCATATATATATATATTTTTTTATTCTTGCCACTAGTCCTCACGTTCTTCCGATGTGAGCGACGTCCTGACTTCTGCTAAAGGCTCACAATGTCACGATGGGGATGAGGGTCCCGAGCAGACCGAGGGCTCTGAGCACAGTGAAGACCCAGCGAGGAGTGCACAGAGGAGTTTCAAGTCCTCAGCCTTTCCTTCCTCCTTGAGCTGGGACTCTGACTCGGAGAAAGAAACACTCGATGGTAACACATGACTTTTCCTATCTTGTAAAGGTTTTGCATCTTCAAGAGTGAAGTAACTAGTCAAGCCAAGCAAATACAACCATTATCATTGTTGTCTTCTTATCATTTTAAATGTGATTCAGTCTCTTTGTAGTCAGAAGTCTCTCAGTTCCCTCTCTCTGTGTAAGCGACATACAAGACAATATCGTTTTGACTGTGGATTTTAACTGTTCGGCTGTGAAGTGATCGTTTTTGTGGTTTGTGTGTGCTGTTATATGTCAGAGGAGGAGCTGCAGCATTTTTCTAACCCTCATGGTCTGGCTGCTCACAGCCCAGGATTTCTTTCCTCCGGACCCAGGTGAGGAAGGTGGTACTGTGGTGCACTGTAACATCAATTAAAGCAGTTTCTTACACAAAGACCTTTCAAAATAGCCTCATCAGAGCAGCAAATGAAAGTCCTCGAAATAGCTGCCTTTCCCTTTGACACAGAAGGTCGTATGTTCATGTGACGGTGCGCTTTTGCACAGCTACCCGGCTTCCTGAAATCAATTAGCGCCTGCATTCGATGTAACGTATTATTAGCTACTTGTTGGACAGCGACATTGCTTTCAACTCAACAGGCCAGGAGAAGGGTCAAACATTACTGCATTGTCCCGCCATCACAGCATTTACCATTTGTATTGGCATTGTCTTGGCTCAGTTACCTTAGTTAGGGCAAAAATATTGGCGGAATGACTTGAATAGAATTCTGTGCCTCAGGAAAAAGGGATAATTGCCTCCTGGAACTGGCTTTGTAAAAGGGGCTGAAAATGACCAAGTAACCATGTTAAAAAAAACAAAAAAAAAAACTATATATATACTGTAAATAAAAAAAAACATCATCCAGAAGTTTTAGTTATGCATTTTCCATGACATTGTTTTGTCATGTCATCTCATTAGACTTATATTTGTGTCCATAGTTCATTTTAGTCATGATCTTCAATCTTGTATTGGGAATGGCAGAGGAGGCACATCTTTGTAAAGTCATCTCAGGTACATCCCATAGATTATCAGTGAGGTTCAGGTCTGGACTTTGTGGTGGCCAGTCCATGTGTGAAAATGTCACATCCTCCCTGAACCACCCATACGCTGTGACTCATGGTATTGAATCATTTATAGTGTAGTGGTTCACACACCAGATGTTTCTTCTGTTGGCATGGGATTGAGCCCCATTTATTGCCCGTTGGGATTAGTTCAGGATGGATTTTGCTTGAAATCAGTTGAGATAGATGCAATGCTGTGACTCTTAGCACAACAAGGGGTATAGAGAAGGATTGGATGGAATCTTGGCATTTCCTTGGTATTTCCTTCTTGGAATATGATCTGCTGGTTGCAGATTAGTTTAGTCACATATACCCCACTTTAGTCATTTAATGTTAATTATTATTATGTAGACAGCTAAAGCATATTAATCACTGCAGTAATCATTCAATTGCAGACTTTTTCCCCCCTGTTTGTTGAGTGAGTTCATGTGGTGACTTTTTGCCTGGTGGGTGCACCAGTCACACAAGTTCTATTCAAAGCTATATATATTTCATATGCATGAAAAGCATTAGTGTGACATTGTATATATATATATATATATATATACACTAAATATGTGTATATACTGTACACACACTAAATATGTGTATATACTGTACATGTATATATAGGTATGTACTTGTTTGTATATAATATATGTGTACTGTATAGGCGGCACGGCGCACGACTGGTTAGCACATCCGCACGACTGGTTAGCACATCCGCCTCACAGTTCTGAGGACGCGGGTTCAACTCCGGCCTCGCCTATGTGGAATTTGCATGTTCTCCCCGTGCCTGTGTGGTTTTTCTCCGGGTACTCCGGTTTCCTCCCACATTCCGAAAACATGCACGGTACGTTAATTGAACACTCTAAATTGTCCGTAGGTATGAATGTGAGTGTGATTGGTTGTTTGTTGTTGTTTGTTGTCCTGTGATTGGATGGCGACCAGTTCAATTGGATGGCGACCAGTTCAGGGTGTACCCCAACTCCTTAGCTGGGATAGTCGCTAGCATTCCCGCAACCCTAGTGAGGATAAGCGGTGTAAAAAATGGATGGATGGACGGATGTGTATATGTATATACTCTCTGTATATGTATGTACTGTATATGTATGTATGTATACAGTTTGTGGATGTTTAAGTATATGCAGTGTATGCATATACTGTATGTTTATATACTGTCTATAAATGAATACATTTATATATACATTACAAAATATAAATACATCCATCCATCCATCCATTTTCTGAGCCGCTTCTCCTCACTAGGGTCGCGGGCGTGCTGGAGCCTATCCCAGCTGTCATCGGGCAGGAGGCGGGGTACACCCTGAACTGGTTGCCAGCCAATCGCAGGGCACATACAAACAGACAACCATTCGCACTCACAGTCACACCTACGGGCAATTTAAAGTCTCCAATTTATGCATGTTTTTGGGATGTGGGAGGAAACCGGAGTGCCCGGAGAAAACCCACGCAGGCACGGGGAGAACATGCAAACTCCACACAGTCGGGGCCGGGGATTGAACCCGGGTCCTCAGAACTGTGAGGCTAACGCTATAACCAGTCGGCCACCGTGCCGCATAAATACATGTTAAATAAAATAATGTATATTTTGTTTTATTTATTTATTTATTTTGATGCTGTCCAGAATTGATTGTGAGGATGACAGAGAACCTGGAAAATTACAGCACTTAGAGCAAGAGGCTGGGCTGTCTGTCTCTGGGGAGGTGTGCAAGGAAAGTAAAGAAAGCACAAAAAGAGAAGAACCAAATATATCTCATCCTGGCCCAAAAGAGTGTAAGTACCCACATGGCAGAACAAAATCTGCTTTTCATGGTTTTCTGTAAGGTTCTTTTTCATTCACAACTTTTGCTTCACAGTAGGAGGTAGCCATGACTGTAACATATCTGTGGGAGCTGAGGTCATCCTCTGCAAATTAAAACCAAATGACACTTCCCTGATGGAGGAGGACACAGACAAAAGGGAGGGAAAGAAAAGCCTAGAGGGAGAAGATAGCAAGGAGCGTGAGAGGGATGTGTACACCTTCACGGGAGACTCTGACCCTGAGAGTTCCCCACCTGCTCCGTGGACTCACTGTACACTCTTCCAGAGGTGCAGGAAGAAGAGAGTCTTACTCACGCCATTCTCTGCATCCTTACCACACACATCTCCTGAGGCCGGTACGCAAGCAAGTGGGAGTCCACAAAGATCAACAACTACTGATTTGGCACCACCAAGTCAAAGTGGAGGATCATACTCTTTTGATAATTTTGGGAAGTCATTGTTAGAAGATCCAGTCATGATCAGAGATGCAGAAGAAAAAGTAGATGAGCACGAAGACTGTTTTGAGCATGGTACAGATATTTTCACCTGTGTCGAATGTAGCATATACTTCAAAAAACAGGTCCACCTGAAGGAGCACATGATTGAACACTGTCAAACAGGTGAAGAAGGTTCAGAATGTTTTCAGTGTACTGAGTGCGGATGGGACCTGCCTGATTCTGTCGTACTAGCCGACCACCAAAAACGGCACCAGGAATCTCGTGTGAAGATCCTGTCAGAAATTGAGAAGCTGAATGAAAATGAAAATGCAAAAGAGAGACTACAAACTAAGGTCGTAAAGCAGGAAAGCCTGAAAAATATGCGTCCAGTTCCTACTCCAGGGAAAGTGTCAGACACTTGTCCACCTTTATACCAGGCTCCAATGTCAACATCAGATGAGGACCAAGTGGCTCTCGAATCAAACACACCTCAAAGTTCTCCAGGTTCTTTTGGAACCACATTCCAGCCCCGAGCTGTTTTGTACCGTCGCCGCTTTGTGTGCACGCAATGTAACTTCACCACAAGAACCTCCCAGGCGCTTGCTAATCACACCAAGACACACATGAGAAAAAAAACAACTTTAGTCTTTAAACCCAACTCCTCCTCTCCTGATCCCCCGTCATGTTCATCTCCTCTTTGCTCAAGTCAAGTCATCACAAAGAGACAGAGGAAACAGGCCCACTCAGGACCGGACTCCATCTGTAGGGCACAGGGTGGTTCTGAGTTCAGCCATTCGTCTCATGATTGTGCTTCTAGCGCCACTGTGGATTCCAACTGTGTCTCTGACTCTATATCCCTGCCCAACTCATGTCAAACCAAAGGCTGTCAAGGAATTGAGATCTCAGAGAATGATGCGGCAATCCAGGTAGTCGTCGGATATAATAGGAACAGGAGGTTCAGTAGGAGAGCAAGGTTTGGGTCCAGACCAAATGAAGAGGAACTTCCAGGGAGTGAGGGGGAACAGGACGAAAACCCAGAGAATGACCCTGAGAAGGTGGTAGTGAAAGGGCGCACCAGAGCTGGATCTGACCCAGGTGAGGCTAAAAAGTAAATTGAAGACACTACAAAGCGGTATTTAAAGCCTAAACTGTACACTTTTATTTTATTTTTTTTACAGATGAGTGTTCAGAGAACCTGAATGCTGCATTATCTGAGATGAGGAATAGTTTAAAGGAGAAAAATGGGAAAGAAGAGGAGATTGGTAATCAAGTTTTTGTTTTAAGGAGAAGCAACCGGATTACTGCTACTATTGCAGAAATTGAGAGTGATGATGGTGATGACGACGACATTGATGATGAGCGTGTGCGGCATTTCCTGTCTGGGAACAACTTGGATGACGTCGAAGATGAGATTGATGAGGTCTCCGAGGCTCTGAAGAGCGTGGAGAGGAAATGCCCCTACTGCCCCGATCGATTCCATAATGGCATTGGCCTCGCCAATCACGTGAGGGGGCACCTGAACCGGGTGGGCGTCAGCTACAATGTGCGCCACTTCATATCCCCAGAGGAGGTCAAAGCTATTGAGAAGCGGTTTTCCTATCAGAAGAAGAAGAAAAAAGGTCAGCATCTTTTTACTTAAATTAAATTGTGAAACTCACCAAGACAAATTTGTTTGCTTATCTTTGATTGGAAAAGAAACAAGAGCAGAGACTAAGCCAACATAAGACACAAAGTGAATCCAACAAAGTGCTGTTGTAAACATGCTAAGATACTGATTTCAGTCGTAAATTGGTCTCTACTTTTAAAATGCTGCCTTACATAAACTGTGTTTTCGGAAATTTCAGACCTCTGACTAAGAATAATGTGATGGAAACAGACAGAAAAAGAATATTGGTGGCACCTTCCAAGACACACTGAGAGACTATAAGATTATTATTATCGTGTACTACACAGTATGTTTTCATTCCTACAGTATATTAGATATTTCCATTTGCGCTGGTACTGCAGTGGTTTGGGATTTTGACTAAATATCCATGATTGACGGAAAATTACAGACTTCTTGATATATTTCCCATATCGTTGCTGTTGGGCAGAATCCTTGCATCTCCAAAACCAGTACATTTAAGGAATTAAAAAAACAGCCATCTTGCTTGAGTTACCAAACCCCGCATTGTTAAAGTTGGTATTGTACATTATTTTGCTTGTTTTGTGCATCACCATCAACACAACCCCCCCCCCCATAATTATGTTCAATCACGAGTTAAAATTGCAAAAAAATTGCTAATTCATTACGCTGTCATTGATTAGAATGTTACAGGCACCATAGGTGTTTCTGCTGTTTATTTTGTTAGGTAGGATTTAGTTTACGTTTTTGCTAGTTATAGGAAAAGATCTGGGTGGATCAGACAGTACCACTGTCCTCTGTTTGAATTGGATCGAGAGAAGTTAAGTTGTTGTGTCATGTTCATGTGATAACATTAGCCAAGGTACTACGAATAGGTTACTGACTGGCATAGGAGTTTCTAACCCATTTTTGGGTGTGCTGAAGCAACCGAAAAATGAATCCCAGCACCCCTAAACCGGTATATGAAATTAAAAAAACAAACAGTGAGCTCACTAGACACAGTGTAATAGGTAGGGTTGGGCATCGTTTGAATTTGAACAATTTCGGTCCCAATTCTGGTTCCTTATTTAGATTCCAGTTCCAAACGATTCTCGATTCCGATTCTTTTACGGGGCATAGTTTAAATAAAGGGTGTCCAAATTATTAACATCCGTTTTCTCAGCAGTCCGCAGTATAGACTAAGATGAACATTTGACTCGGGGTTCTTTATAACAATAACAAACCTGTGAACTAAAAGGCAATGTGTGTGGAACTAACCCAATTCACTTAATATTCATTAATTCATTCATCGTCCGTTCCGCTTATCCTCACTAGGGTCGTGGGCGTGCTGGAGCCTATCCCAGCAATCTTCGGGCGAGATGCTGGTATACCCTGAAGTGGTCGCCAGCCAATCACAGGGCACATACAAACAAACAACCGTTCACACTCACATTCACACCTATGGGCAATTTAGAGTATTCAATTAACCTACCCTGCATGTCTTTGGGATGTGGGAGTACCCAGAGAAAACCCACGCAGGCATGGGGAGAACATGCAAACAACACATAGGCGGGGCCGGGATTTGAACCCCAGTCCTCAGAACTGTGAGGCAGATGTGCTAACCAGTTGTCCAGTTGCCTTATTAATGAATGTTTTAGTTAAAAGTTAAATATAGCATTGTTAAAATTATCTGGGACTGTTTTATCACGTCAAATGGTTTATATGTGCAAATTTTAACTTGACTTCCTGTTTTAAGCTTGTAGCCTTTTATTTTGAAGGGTACGAACTGGAACTCAGCATTTTGGCACGGCACCGTGCATCCATCCATCCATTTTCTAAGCCGCTTCTCCTCACTAGGGTCGCGATCGTACTGGAGCCTATCCCAGCCATCTTCGGGCAGGAGGCGTGGTACACCCTGAACTGGTTGCCAGCCAATCGCAGGGCACATACAAACAAACAACCATTCGCACTCACATTCACACCTACGGGCAATTTAGAGTCGTCAATTAACCTACCATGCATGTTTTTGGGATGTGGGAGGAACCGGAGTGCCCGGAGAAAACCCACGCAGGCACGGGGAGAACATGCAAACTCCCCACAGGCGGGGCTGGGGATTGAACTCCGGTCCTCAGAACTGTGACGCAGATGCTCTAACCAGTCAACCACCGTGCCGCCTCACACGGCACCGGTGATTTTTTTTTTTTTTTTTAATGGATGGAACCAAATGCTATAAAAAGTTTATTCCTTTCACTACCCCCCGATGAGGCACAAGGTTAATGTTTGTGATACTGTGAGACAAGGTTTATGTGAATTTTGTCTCAATTCATTATGATGTAAAGTTGCTATGGTGAAGTTTTAGCTCAATGTTAAGCTTTTTTTTTCTGTCATTGGCTCTTACGTTGGTTTGAAGACTAAAATAAACGGTGAAAATCATCAGTGCAAAAGTGCAACCAACCATTTACCCTGTTAACTGCCTCAATGTTGGTATAGATGTATTTTAGTGTTTCACTCACCCAATTGACTGAGCGTTGACTTCACTGAAGCTCCGTTGCAGTGTAGGCTGAGGCTCGGAGTGGGAGGGAGCACGTTCGACGCTACACTTTGGCAAAGCCTCCTTTGCACAATATAATCTTATTCCAAGTGTTGCACTGAGGCGACTGGTCATTCATTTTTACGAAGTAAAGACACACTTTTGTTCGCCGCTACCCTTGGGCACAAGCATGTCTTCGTGCGCGTTCTTCTTCGTTGGTTTTCGCCACACTCTTCTTTGGGGTGGGCGGACTGGGATCGAAACTGGGAACCGAATTTTTTTTATTTGAACGATTCCAGGAGAACCGTAACGTGAGTCCCGGTTCCAATCGGTTCTCGATTCTCGATGCCCAACCCTAGCAATAGGTGGAAATTAATGTGCACGCAAACTTATCTTCGTGTTTGACGGTCTACCTTCTGCAATGGAGCATTGACAGATATAGATTCTTAACAAAACTGGTCTATTGAAGTGTATATAACCTATTTTCACTCATTAAAAACAAACAAAAACATACAGACTTTCAATCTTTAGGCGACATAATGCCGTGAGGTTCAAGAAGAGGTGGAGTTATATGACACTTCTCAGATAGTTCAAGTGTTTTAGAGAGTTAACAGATCTACTCTCAAGTTTTCACCACTTTTTAACCATAGATTAGTTAATTATTTATTTGAAATTGTTTAACCAGGAAAGCCTCATTGAGATTAAATTTTTTCTTGACAATAGTGTCCTGGTCCAAGACAACAAGTCGTCATGGAAGCAACATAGAGACAAACATAAACATCCATCCATTTTCTGTACCGCTTATCCTCACTAGGGTAGCGGGCATGCTGGAGCCTATCCCAGCTCTCTTCAGGTGAGAGTACACCCTGAACTGGTCGCCAGCCAATCGCAGGGCACATAGAAACAAACAACCATTCGCACTCACCAAACATAAACAGTACAAAATAAATACATGAGGCACATCAACATATCCAGTGAAATCTCAAAAGCTTAGCTATTAAATAATTTACAACCTGTTGCATCATCATCCAAACCTTTCAATTTTCTTTTAAAAACATTTAAAGAGTCCCGCTCCCTTAAGCCCAATTTTTCCTGCAAAAGATTCCACGCTACCGGAGCAGCATGTCTAAAACTCCTTTTTCCCATTTCAAGACGTACTTTAGGAACAGACAGCAAAAACAGGTCTTGTGACTGAGTAACAGAACGAAGACTGTAGGTTCCAACATTTCTCTGCTTGATTAAATCACAAAGGTAAAATGGAAGCAGATTAATAATTGCTTTATAAATAAAAAATGCCGATGATTATGTCTTCAAATAGACAACACAGACCAACCAACATGAAAATACAGGTCACAATGATGTGTTAGAGTCATAAGACCTAAACCTCAAAGCTCCATGATATTTAGTGTCCAATAATTTGTAAAAAAAAAAAAATGTCGATTTTTTTTTTTAAAAAGACCACGTGGGGACCGACCATATTTGGACGTAGAAGGTTTCCACCTGTCAGCGGTGATATGTTAAATGGAATGGGAGAATCTCTTTCTGTGAATGTTTTGAACTCCTTTGTCAATGCCAATTTTGTATTAAGCAGAATTACGATGCCTGGAGGAGTTGTGCCATAAGGAAGCCTGCATGACTTTAGCTCAGCTTCCCATAGCTGACATCATTTTTCTCTTTAGAAACTCGATAGGTAGTTGAGAATTGTTGAATCATTGAATGCTGTTTGGAACCTATTACATCGTACACTTTATTTTCCCTCAATTACATCAAGACGTGATTAAGGGGCAAAAGGCAGGATAAACCCTGAATTTGTTTCCAGTCAATCCCAGGGCACATACACTGTAGAACACAACTATTTGGACACACATTCACACGTAATTTAGAATCCTAAATTCATCAATGCATTTTTTGGAATCGGTGAGGAAACCGCCAAACATTCAAACTCTACACAGAAACGTCGGGGCTGAGATTCGAACCGAGAAACTTTTACTGTGAGGCAGACATCCTATCCACAACCTACAACTACACCTGTTAATAATCTATTTGAGTTTATGTAATTCCAAACAGGCAACAGAAGTCTTAACGATCGATTAATTATTACACCCCAAATTTTGTTTGAATGTTGAGAATTCTGTTCAGAGCTAAATTGTCCAAAAAAATAAAAATTGAAAAAAGTATACATATATCATGCAGCTATTCCCACAAAGGGATGTGCGCAGGATGGGCATGAAAACTGAAAATAAAATGTCAAGTGATGATTTAGCCTATTTTGTTGAAGAAAATCATTAGTGTAAATGCTTGACCCTTTTCACTTGATAAGAGACTTTTTTTTTAGCAAAGTTATTTCAATTAAAACTGCAGGTAAAGTGATTGGGCACATTTGCATTTTCAGTCACATGTCTAGAACTACATTTATTGCTTTCCCCCCCCCCCCCCTCCCCCCTCTTCACAGTGGCCAATTTTGATCCATCCACGTTCAGTGTAATGCACTGCGAGTTCTGTAGCGCTGGCTTTGACACTCGTGCCGGCCTGTCTAGCCATGCCCGGGCGCATCTCCGAGACTTTGGCATCACTAACTGGGATGTTACCATCTCCCCGATCCACATCCTAAGAAAATTGTTCTCCAGCAGACCGGACCTTGTAATCCCCACAGCTCCCCCACGGAGCCATATCTCCGTTCAGGAAGAGGAAGAAGAAGAAGAAGAAGAGGAAGATGGGATCATTGAGGTCAAGTTGGAGGGGGAGACAGGTGAGAGGAGGATAGATGCTGCTTCTCCTGTTTCTCTACCTTCTGCATCTCCTGGACCTTTGAATGAGGAGGAGGATGTAAATGAAGGTATGTTTTATGGTTTGAATTAGTTGTAGGTCAAATTGCAGCACAGTGGCCTCAGCTCGTTGCAAGATGGTTTGAGTGAGTGGTGGCTCAGACCTTTTCATGTTCTAACCATGCTTGCTGGGTTTGTCTCAAAATATCCATGTTACGTTAACTGACATACACTCTTAATTCAACTGTGATAGACTCCAGCTTCGCTGTGACTCTGAACGGGAGCTGTGTAGTAATTGCATAATAATGCAAGTAATCTCAGTCTGCTAAAGAGGAGTCTTTGTTTGAAATGTCTTGGCAGTAGCTGGATGCGCATAGAAATTACACTCATGCAGTCTTTTTATAATAACTGCCCATTTATTTGCTTAAAAACCAGGATTCTCCTTCATGCTCTTAATTGGAAACTTTACTGAGAACAACCAACAGAGAGTTGTCCAGGTTATAATATAGATCACAGTAATGGTGCGAAAAGTTTGAAAATGAGTTATCTTCTCATCCTTTATACCACAAAAACCTGGCATTTGAACAGAGTTGTGAAGACTTTTAATAGTCACTGTCAGTTGATTCAAGACTAAATTGTCCAGTGGTGGTTGTATGTATTTGTGGTGTTTGCATGTTCTGCCAGTGCATGTGTGGGTTTTCTCTGGGTAATCCGGTTTCCTCCCACATTCCAAAAACATGCAGGTTGGGTTAATTAAAGACTCTAAATTGTCCTGTGAGTGTTAATGGTTGTTTGTCTCTACAGTATGTGCCCCATGATTGACTTACAACCAGTCTAGCGTGTACCCTGCCTCTCACCCAAAGTCAGCTGGGATAGTCTCCAAGACGATGTGCTATCCTAATAAAGACACGTTGTGTAGAAAATGGATGGATGAATAAGAGTGGTGTTAACTTCATCTGTCTTCATCCTCAGTTTGTTTTAATGTTTCTGGGGTTCTCTGGCTTCCTCCCTGAGTAGAATCTGAATTTTTTGCTCTTAAGTGGCACAATTGGGATCTGCGTAATGGCCTTGTAAAGGGGGAAAAAACATGGATACAGAACACAGATATCTTTAGATAGGAGTCAGGTGTCTTCCAAATAGATACAACTCTGATGCCTCCTGAATATGTGCCAATGTGAGTGCAGTATAAATGCACAGATTGGATACACTTCACCACTTACCCTCTTTCCTCAATCACTCTGCCTTGGTCAAATGACATGGAAGGTTTGTTTACTAGTGGTGCCATCGGAGAACACTTGGACATTTGTCACCCAGAAGAACGTGTGGCATTTTATGACATTGACATGCATGGAACTGTGGGAAAATGTGAACTCAGATGCTTGAGGTTCACCTGTCACTTTGAATGCGGAATCAAAACAGGGGTGTCTGACCTGGGTGTCACCCTGCTCCGGTGTGTGTGTGTGTGTGTGTGTGTGTGTGTGTGTGTGTGCCAGAGGGGAGGGGGGATTCTGGAGGAGTGTGATGAGAAAGTCTCCCGATGCCGGTTGATGTGGCACTCCACTCGGTGCGTTCATCCCAACCTCCGCCTCCTCTCGATTGGTCACGCCTTAGCTCAGCGGTGCATATGGGGGCAAAATGGCTGCTTCCACCTCCCCGCAAACCCAAACAATAGCGGAAAAACTGTCTCGCTCCGGCTGCCGGGAGTCCGATGCGCTGCGGTCGCGGACATGTGAGTAGTGGCCGGTGTCGACTCGCTTGCCCTCAGTTCCCACGGCGGCGATGCGCTCGAGCCGCATCTCGAGTCCCATTGTGGGCAGACAAGAGCCATTAAAAGTGTCAAGGAAGGAAATGCGCGTCTCCCTTGCAGGTACCGCGCACGTCAAAGCGCGTTAAGCAGGTCATTACTATGGGCATTACAAGGCAGCCGTCTTGGTGTGTATATCACATTATAATCGCAGATAGAACGTTGTTCACAGTTCTATGAGTCAGTCTTTTCCGATCATCCCTAAAATTGCCTCCAGTTTCCCAATCCTCGCCATTTTACTTCACTTTGATTTTCGTAAGAGGATGTGCTGTGATTCCATTACGTGAAAGCATCTTGTATCTCGTTGTGCTTGTGGTCTGATACGTGATGTTAACTTAGTGCACCGAACACTTATTTGGCACCAGTAGCCCGATGGAAGTTTGACTTTAGTTGAGTGCATTCAAAGTGGAGCGCGAGGTTCACTTTGCTCCACGCGTTAAGATAATGACTTCACTGGCGCTGTTCGTCTGTACCCCGAGGTGTCACATCGCCGCTCCATTACCGTTAAGAGATGAGGGGCCCGCCCACCAGACAAAAACCTTTGTGTCTCCACGTCTCCTCTGATTCACCCGTTTGTCGCAGAAAATGGCACGTTTGCCCTTTTAATGCGTAACTGCAGGAGATTGCCTTTATTTTTGCCACTTATCGGCTACATTTTTTGCAGTTTTTTTTTTTAAATGCATGGAATATGTGAAAGTGTGCTACTATTCTAAAGACGGAGCTCATATTTTCCTGCTGTCAAGGTTGTGCTTTTGTATGTGGTGGTGTCATTAGTGCACTTTACACACATTATTGAGACCTTCTTGAATTCATGTATTGTCTTCACCTTCAAATTATGACTATCTACCGTATCAGGACACATTTGGTCCCTATCCGGTCATAAAATTACAACATCAGTTGAATAATAGCACATCACATACCCACTGTCATTATTTATTGAACAAAAACAAAGCCAGCATGCAACAGAAATGTGTAGTGAAAAAAAACTCAGTGAGGCCTCTAAGGTCAAACACGCTTGTTGATTTGTTTGAATTTTCTCATAGCACGTAATAAAAATCTAACTGATCTTAAAACCTTTATTAACTCTACTGGCAATCCATTTGGTTCTTAACTGTCATACTAATAATAAGTATAAAATAGATTATCCATCGATTTTATATTGGTCTTCTCCTCATTAGGGTCGCAGGTGAGCGAGAGACGATCCCGTCTGATTTTGGGCGAGAGGCAGGGTACACCCTGGACTCATCAACACCCAATTGCGGGGCATATACAGTATAGACAAACAACTATTCACATTCACATTAACACTGAAGGACAACTTAGAGTCTTAAATCTTCCTCTTCTTTTCCTTTCGGGTTGTCCCGTTAGGGGTCGCCACAGTGTGTCATCCTTTTCCATGTAAGCCTATATCTCCTGCATCTTCCTTTCTGTCTTCCCTCACTACATCCATCAACCTTCTCTTTGGTCTTCCTCTAGCTCTCTTGCCTGGCAGCTCCATCCTCATCATCTTTCTACCAATATACTCATTATCTCTCCTTTGGACGTGTCCAAACCATTGAAGTCTGTTCTCTCTAACTTTGTCTCCAAAACATCTAACCTTGGCTGTCCCTCTGATTAGCTCATTTCTAATCCTATCCAACCTGGTCACTCCTAGAGAGAACCTCTACATCTTAATTTCCGCCACCTCCAGCTCGGCTTCCTGTTGTCTCTTCAGTGCCACTGTCTGTAATCATGGCTGGCCTCACCACTGTCTTATAAACTTTGCCCTTCATCCTAGCAGAGACTCTTCTGTCACATAACACACCTGACACATTCCTCCACCCGTTCCAACCTGCTGGGACCCGTTTCTTCAGTTCCTTACCACACTCACCATTGCTCTTGACTATTGACCCCAAGTATTTAAAGTCCTCCACCATCGCTATCTCTTCTCCCCATAGCCTCATTCTTCCCCCTCCACCCCTCTCATTCATGCACATATATTCTGTCTTACTTCGACTAATCTTCATTCTTCTCCTTTCCAGTGCATGCCTCCACCTTTCTAACTGTTCCTCCACCTGCTCCTTGCTTTCACTGCAGATCACAATGTCATTCGCAAACATCATGGTCCATGGGGATTCCAGTCTGACCTCATCTGTCAGCCAATCCATCACCACTGCAAACAGGAAGGGGCTCAGGGTTGATCCCTGATGCAGTCCCACCTCCACCTTAAATTCCTCTGTCACACCTACAGCACACCTCACCGCTGTTCTGCTGCCCTCATACATGTCCTGTACAATTCTAACATACTTCTGCCACTCCAGACTTCTGCATGCAGTACCACAGTTCTTCTCTGGGTACTCTGTCATAAGCTTTCCCTAGATCTACTAAGACACAATGTAGCTCCTTCTCACCTTCTCTGTACTTCTCCATCAACACCCAAAAGGCAAATAATGCATCTGTGGTACTGAAAACATACGCTCGCAAATACTCACTTCTGTCCAGAGTCTAGCCTCCACTTCTCTTTTCCATAACTTCATTGTGTGGCTCATCAACCTTATTCCTCCATAGTTCCCACAGCCTTGTTCACAGCCTATCCTATCACCCTTGTTCTTCAAAATGGGCACCAGCACACTTTTGCTCCATTTTTCAGGCATCTTCTCACCCGCTAGAATTATGTTGAACAAGCTGGCCAAAATTCCACAGCCAATCTCCGAGATGCTTCCCTATCTCCACAGGTATGTCATCAGGACCAACTGCCTTTCCATTTTTCATCCTCTTTAATGCCTTTCTAACTTCCCCGGTACTAATCATTGCCACTTCCTGGTCCACCACACTTGCCTCTTCTACTCTTTCTTCTCTCTCATTGTCCTCATTCATCAACTCCTCTAAGTATTCTTTCCATCTATCCAGCACACTACTGGCACCAGTCCACACATTTCCATATCTATCCTTAATTACCCCAACCTGCTGCACATCCTTCCCATCATTATCCCTCTGTCTGGCCAACCTATATAGATCCTTTTCTCCTTCTTTAGTGTCCAACCTGGCATACATGTCATCATATAACTCTTGTTTGGTCTTTGCCACCTCTATCTTTGACCTACGTCACATCTCAATGTATTCCTTTCTCCTCTCCTCTGTCCTCTCAGTGTCCCACTTCTTCTTAGCAAACCTCTTTCCATGTATGATTTCCTGTACTTTGAGGTTCCACCACTACGTCTCCTTCACTCCTTTCCTACCAGAAGATACACCAAGTACTCTCCTGCTTGTCTCTCTGATCAACTTGGCTGTAGTGGTCCAGTCTTCTGGAAGCTGCTCCTGTCCACCAAGAGCCTGTCTCACCTCTTCCCGAAAAGCCGCACAACGCTCTTACTTTCTCAGCTTCCACCACATGGTTCTCTGCTCTGCCTTTGTCTTCTTAATCTTCCTCCCCACCACCAGAGTCATCTTACACACCACCATCCTATGAAGTCTAGCCACACTCTCCCCTACCACTACCTTACAGTCAGTAACCTCCTTAGATTATATCATCTGCACAAGATGTAATCCACCTGCGTGCTTCTACCTCCGCTCTTGTAGGTCACCCTATGTTCCTACTCCTTCATTTTCGACCCACAGTAGCTGAATTTCCACCGGCACCCTGCAGGTTAACGGCACCGGTGGTGGACGTTGTTAACTCGACTTTACACCGATCTGATCGGTGTTATCGGTATCGGCCAATAATTAGTATTTTATGCTGATCGGCTGATCGGCTTTCATGTCATAAATCGCCGATCCAATCAATGAATGACGTCATCGATCGGCTCCACACAAGACACTTCGTCGCGTATGAATCCAAAAGCTAATTTATTTTTAGCCTTGTCACGTGTCTTGTTGCGCAGTACTGTAACTATCTGAAGGCCAATAAAGTTTTTTTCAATCTTGTCGGTGAAAAAACATGTCATCGGTGTGGGACTATTTTGCGGCGTCTCAGACAAACAACACGTAAGTTATTTGCAGTCTGTGCACAACTGAAGTACGTCATCTAAATGCTTCAACACAAGAAATTTGATCGAGCACCTGAAGAATGTACACGAGGAGCATGCCGCGTTCAAGCAACGCAACGTGGGGGGGAAAAAAATAAAGTTAAACGGACTCGAACTCTGGACAACATCCGTCCATATAGCTGGGACAGTGAGAAATTTTGAGTAAGCACGTCATTAACAGTATTTATTAAAGTTTAATTGCAATAAATTAATTTAATTGCAGTAAGTTTGCACCCATTATTTCTGTCATGTAATGTTGATTTGACCTAAACTTATGTCAGTGGCCAATCCTTGAATGCCCCCTAGAGGTCATTGGTGTTTTAACTTTTGTCTAAAATGCTAGAGAATAATTTGAGCTGGGACGGGGATCCAGCACGCCTGCAACCCTTCTGAGTATAAGCTGTACAGAAAATGGATGGATACAGTATACAGTACACAAGTATATACAATAAATGAACAAGTCATATAAATAGACACATTGCTCCATCTTGTGATCGGATCGGTGATCGGTTATCTATCTTTTTAAACTTGCTGATCGGTGATCAGCCCCAAAAGTCCTGATCGTCTAAAGCCTATTGTTAACCCAGTCCACGGCCGATCCAGTATGGAATTCGTTGGATGAAGGCTCATATTTGTTTGGCAAAGTTTTAAGCCTTTCCTGACGCAACCCTTTGCATTTATCCGGGCTTGGGACCGGCCTACAGTTTGCACTGGCTTGTGCCCCCAGTGCAATTTAGAGTCTTAAATGAACCTAAGAATCATGTTTTTGGAATGTGGGAGGAAGCTGTAGTACTAAGAGAAAACCTGTGCAAGAGAACATGCAAACTCCAATGCCAGAACCCGTATTTGAACCCCAAACCTCAGAACTGTGAGGGCCTTGGACTGAAATTACAGGGATGTCCTTCTCACTGTAGAATGATGGACTTGAAGATTTTTGCAGATGGCTGTCCTCTTGGTATTGTATTAACACACCCCCAAATGCACCAGGTCTGCAGAATACAAAAACTTCTACTTTAAAGAGGTGATGACACTTGCTAATCACTCCTTAATCAAGTGTACTGCATTAACAGCACCTTCCTACTACTTAATGCTGGTGTACTCACACACTGTTTTTGCATTGGCTAAGTTGGTGTTAAATAAGTACTGTAAAAGCATAGAACAGGGGTGTCAAACTCATTTTTGTCATGGGCCACATCGTAGTTATGACTTCCCTCGGAGGGCCATTATTACTGTGAACCCGTATGAAGGAATTCTCACCTTATGTAATTACATATACACAACGAATTGATGAACAACTAGTTGTGAAATCAGAAGCTGCTAAAAACATGTTTTTAACTACTACATTTCTTTTCAAAGCGGGATTGGAAACAAAAATGCTTGCAATATCTCAACATCATTACAACCCCAATTCCAATGATGTTTGGATGTTGTGTTAAACTTAAATAAAAACAGAATACAGTGATTTGCAAATCATGTTCAACCTAGATTTAATTGAAAACACTACAAAGACAAGATATTTAATGTTCAAACTGATCAACTTTATTGTTTTTAGCAAATAATCATTAACTTGGAATTTTATGGCTGCAACACATTCCAAAAAAGCTGGGACAGGTGGCAAATAAAAAGAGAAAGTTGAGCAATGCTCATCAAACACCTGTTTGGAACATCCCACAGGTGAAGAGGCTAATTGGGAACAGGTATGTGCCATGATTTGGTATAAAAGAAGCTTCCCTGAATTGCTCAGTCATTCACAAGCAAAGATGGGGCGACGTTCACCTCTTTGTGAACAAGTGCGTGAGAAAATAGTCGAACAGTTTAAGGACAATGTTCCTCAACGTACAATTTAGGGATTTCATCATCTACATCAACTTTATTGTTTTTAGCAAATAATCATTAACTTAGAATTTTATGGCTGCAACACGTTCCAAAAATGCTGGGACAAGGGTCATGTTTACCACTGTGTTACATCACCTTTTCTTTTAACAACATTCAATAAACGTTTGGGAACTGAGGACACTAATTGTTGACGCTTTCTAGGTGGAATTCTTTCCCATTCTTGCTTGATGTACAGCTTCAGCTGTTCAACAGTCTGGGGTCTCCGTTGTCGTATTTTACGCTTCGTAATGCGCCACACATTTTCAATGGGAGACAGGTCGGGACTGCAGGCAGGCCAGTCTAGTACCCGCACTCTTTTCCTACGAAGCCACGCTGTTGTAACACGTGCAGAATGTGGTTTGGCATTGTCTTCCTGAAATAAGCAGGGGCATCTATGAAAAAGTGTTTCTCCAAAACCTGTATGTACCTTTCATCATTAATGGTGCCTTCACAGATGTGTAAGTTACCCATGACATTGGCACTAACACAACCCCATACCATCACAGATGCTGGCTTTTGAACTTTGCGTCCATAACAGTCCGGATGGTTCTTTTCCTCTTTGGCCCGGAGGACACGATGTCCACAATTTCCAAAAACAATTTGAAATGGGGATTCGTCAGACCACAGAACACTTTTCCACTTTGCATCAGTCCATCTTAGTCGGGCCCAGAGAAGCCGGCGGCGTTTCTGGGTGTTGTTGATAAATGGCTTTTGCCTGACATTGGTTTTCTGAAGTGTTCCTGAGCCCATGTGGTGATATCCTTTACACATTGATGCAGTGCCACCTGAGGGATCGAAGGTCACGGCCATTCAGTGTTGGTTTTCGGCCTTGTTGCTTACATGCAGTGATTTCTCCAGATTCTCTGAACCTTTTGATGATATTATGGACCGTAGATGATGAAATCCCTAAATTCCTTGCAATTGTACGTTGAGGAACATTGTCCTTAAATTGTTCGACTATTTTCTCATGCACTTGCTCACAAAGAGGCGAACCACGCCCCATCTTTGCTTGTGAATGACTGAGCAATTCAGGGAAGCTCCTTTTATACCCAATTATGGCACCCACCTGTTCATAATTAGCCTGTTCACTTGTGGGATGTTCCAAACAGGTGTTTGATGAGCATTCCTCAACTTTCTCTTTTTTTTTTTTTTTTTTGCCACCTGTCCCAGCTTTTTTGGAACGTGTTACAGCCATAAAATTCTAAGTTAATGATTATTTGCTAAAAACAATAAAGTTTATCAGTTTAAACATTAAATATCTTGTCTTTGTAGTGTATTCATTTAAATATAGGTTGAACATGATTTACAAATAATTGTATTCTGTTTTTATTTATGTTTAACACAACGTCCCAACTTCATTGGAATTGGGGTTGTACATTGGAACAGTATTAGCAATTTTGATTTTCTTTCGCAGGCCACATAAAATGAGATGGCGGGCCGGATCTGGCCCCCGGGCCACCAGTTTGACACTTGTGGCATAGAGCATCTGAGAATGTATTTTACTGTATGTCCTGGTGCATAAAACAATGAATAATGAAACAGGGGGTTCTTTTCTCACATGAATCACTATTCATTGTCTTATTCAAAATTGTATTTCTATACTACAAGGCACAGTGTGTGCTATATTTTAGGTGACGGAGAGGCTGAAGAAGACGTTGAGCCTGAACACTTGGCTGTTGATGGTCTCAGCTCGAGCCCAAAGAAAACACGGCTGCTGAGTGTAGATGAGGATTGCTTATCTTCAGGGGAGAATGAAGAACCCAAAGGTGAAAGAACAACTTTTTTTTTTAATTGTTAATTGTACAAAAGCAGTAGCTTTTAAGAGTAATATTCCCAGGGAGTCATTATTACCCCCAGAGTAACAATGTCTTTTTCCCTCCTTAGAGTGTAAGTATGGCATCCAGGCAGGATGAAATAGCGATATAGAGATATGTTGCATCATTATCTCTTGTTGTACAGAATCGATACAGCAGCATCAAATATTGATACAGTTGCTGTCAACACTACTGATACAGGTGCAAGTTATAAACTGATTAATTTAGTAAATAATCCATCCATCCATTTTCAACACGGCTTATCCTGGTTAGGGTCGCGGGGTAATGGAGCCTATCCCAGCTCACTTCAGACGAAAAAAAAATCAAGATGGCCATGACTTCTTACGTGGATCTTGCACAGACAGTTTACTCAACTTTCTCCCTCTTAGTTGACGTGAGCTCAGTGAGGTAGACAGAAATCTAGACCCACCATTCAACAGGCAGTATAGTTTGTTTCAGTTTGAGAAAGTAAACGTTTTTCAAGATCTATTATATAAGGTTCCACAATAGCTTACCTATTATTTATCAATTTTTTGGCACCCTTCCATCAGGGTAGTTACAGCAGTGGCTTGGTACCAAAATGGTGAAGCAACATCATGCCACTTTAAAAGTCTTGTGGAGAGAGGATTCAATTTGTTATTCTGTTTTTATTCAGTGATGAGGTCATCTTGCAGCAGTTTACTGTGACTCCTTCCTTTTAGTTGAATTCATTTGCAGCTTACACTGTATTAAACTCACATTTTATTTTTTTAAATTTTCAGTCGTGTTGTGTACAGATAGAAACGACTGATTTGAAGCTCCTGTAAATTGGTATAACTATCAATGAATTTTTGGGATGAGAAATTAAACTGGATGAAGAAATTAAACCGGATGAACAGTTTGTACAAATAATGTTGCTTGTCTATTTGGGCGTGTGTCTGTTTCTTTGGGTTGTTTTAATCTCTGCAGATCAAGGCACAAATGATAAGGGAATCACTGCACTTTGCTGTTTTAGTATTAGCATTCCACAGGTCAGGCAGCAATGTCTTCTCTAATAGTTTTGATAGACTGACAGTTTGAAATTTGTTCTACCGATACCTAGGTTAATTTCAACACAACCCTCATTCAATGTACAGATACCAGTGGTTATCTTTCAAAACTGTATTGAAGTAAACAGTTGACCTAAGTGGAAACAGACTAAAGCCATGTTTTCACCAGGCAGTACAGTTAATTTCAGTTTGCCATGTTATGGTTGAGATCAGTAAATACTAGGGGTGTAACAAAAAACAATTTGAATCGAAAATCTATTTTTTGAGTTAAAAGCAGTCAGTGCATCGGTACAAGAACTAATTAATTGTATCGCATAGAACTCAATGTAGCTGATCGCCCGGTCAAAAGTAAAAAATCGCTTTGATGTTGCTGACAAAGCTGCATTTCTTTCTTTTACCTTATCCCGCTCTATGAAAATTCTCACGAGACTTGTCGCAGTTACATCAAATAGTGCTGTGAGTTTCTGGGAAAATACCAGGAGAAATTGTGGACTCGGACAGGATTCACAACGCCCTGGCAAGTTTGAAGTCCAAAGTGTGGAAGCAATTTGGATTTTATATGAAAAATAAAATCGAATTGAACCGCATCGAATCGTAAGCCCATTGAATCAAAACAAATTGATTCGATCAACTTTAAAATGTACCGTCCTTGAATCGTATCGCATTCCATGTATCGCGATACGTATCAAATTGTCTTTTATTGGAGAGATGCACACCCCTAGTAAATACTGATGAGGGTTGGGTAAAAAGCAACACTAATGCTGTAAAAAGAAATTCAAATAGAACAACATTTTGTTCCATTCCATTCTTATATTCCGTCTTTTTCACAGAAGTGCAAATTCTATGTCGACCAGTCAACAGACAGCAGAGTGTCTAGCACTGCAAAATTAAACCGTACACAAATGAAAGGGTGCTGAAGTTATGGGTTGAGTATTTTGAGGTCCTCTACTGTACAGTTACTGAAACCATTGTACAAACACGTTAATGAAAAAAAAACATGTACTTCTTTGGGTCAAATGAATGTATCATTTCACAATTAATGGAATTTCTCAATCAGCTTTTCTGGTCTTTCTTGCAGTTCATGGCTTGAAGTGTGAATTGTGTGGCGCTCAATTTGAGACCAGGCTTAAGTTGTCCAGCCATGCCCGCTCTCACTTGAGGCAGCGGGAATTCAGTGTTTTTGAGAGCGGTGCTGCATCCATTGACCTCCACTGCCAAACTGCAAAGGAGCATAACCTAGACAGCCAAATAAGCTCACCTCACCTGGAGCCTCACTCAGCTAAGAGTTCCTCTCTGTTTGACTCAGAGAACCATAAGGACAAAGGACATGAGGAAGGAGAAGACTTGGATGAGAAACCGATATCCCTTTCCATATTGACCAAAGCAGTTAAAGCAATGACATCCCCTTCCTGCTCTACACCTACTTCTTCTCCTGGTCACTCTCCCATTCTGGCTCGTGCATGCTCTCCATCTTCAGTAGTGAGGAAAGCCCCTATTTCCTCTTTACTGCCAGCCTCTTCCCCCTTGCGCTCCATAGAGCACAAGACCGGGGGGATGAAAAGCTTGACCTCAAACCTCTTAACTTCCACCACCATTTCACCATCCAAACCAATCTGGGCCCCACACGAAAATGATGCTCCTCTCAACCTCAGTAAGTCTCTGATTGTCTATTTTTTTTCAAATGAACAAGATGTTTCTTAATCAATATTTCCTTTTTAAATGTCTTTCTAAATATACAGCCCTTGAGGTGGAGCCCAGCAAGGACATAGTTTGTCAGCTGTGTGGTGCCTGGTTTGAAACTCGCAAAGGCTTGTCCAGCCATGCCCGGGCCCACCTACGGCACTTTGGGGTGGAGTACTCTGAATCTAAAGGCTCTCCTATCACCCTCCTGAATCAGCTCATGGACTCTGATGACTTCAAGCACAAAGCCAGTGAATTCCAGCTTGACACTGATTCCCGAGGTATTCCTACCATGCTGTCCTCCCCAAAGAAGGCAATGCTCCCGTCTTCCTCTCCATCCCTACTGTATAAGGTGACAACAGCGGGAGGCGGGTCAAACTCCAAAGCTACCTCTCCCTCATCCTTTGGCCCGCCGGCCAAGCGTCTCAAATCATCTTCCATGCAGGTCTTCCGCCTGAGCAGTGGCGAGCTCATGGCCCTTCCACACAGTGAGTGTTGTCATTAGCTCATTGGGATAACCGAACATGTGCAGCAATATACACAAATAATGCAATATTCTGTTTGCTTTTCTAATTGATCAGGTGAACCTACAAAGGAAATAGGCTGTGAATTCTGTGGGGAATATTTTGAGAACCGTAAGGGACTGTCCAGCCATGCTCGCTCCCACTTGCGTCAAATGGGTATTACTGAGTGGTCGGTCAACGGTTCCCCAATCGACACCCTAAGGGAAATCATCTCAAGACGTGGCTTGCCTTGCGCCCGTCCTCTAAAACCTCGCAAAACTTCCCCTCCATCCTCTTCTGGACACCCTCAATCCCCTCTCTCGACCTGCTCTTCGCCATCGGCCCTCCTCAGCCGCCTAACTTTCCCCTGCTCCTCCAGTCCTCCTCAGCCCCCAGGTTCTAAGTCAAACTCAACTCCACCAATGTCCTCCAGCGGGCTGATCCTTAAGCTGAAGCCTGAACCAATGCAGCTGGAGGTCACGACTCCTGAAGCAGTGAACAGTTTCTCAGCTGATCCTCTCAGCTCCAGCTGGCGCGTCTCTGACAGTGCGTTACCCCTCAACTTGGGTAAGCTTTATCATCTAAGCTTTTATTAATGCTTCAGGGGATTTAGCTACACCACTACCTTTTCTAACTATCTCTCTCTGCTTTCACCACAGCCATGTCTCGTGAGGTGGAGCCTACAAGAGATATTCGCTGTGAGTTCTGTGGGGAGTATTTTGAGAACCGCAAAGGTCTTTCTAGTCATGCTCGATCCCACCTGCGCCAAATGGGCATTACTGAGTGGACGGTCAATGGGTCGCCCATTGACACCCTAAGGGATATTATGCACAAGAGAGGGTTAAGTGTGTCCTCTCAGTCTGAGGGAGTGAAGAAGGAGGTTGTCAAAAGTCCATCATGGGGGAACACAATCAAAGGTTCAGAGGGTTTGTGTATCTCTGGCTTCCAGTCATCCAAACTGTATAAATCCCCTCTTAGTATGCTATCATCAGGGTCCAGGCTTTCTAAGCAAGCCCTAAGCTCTGTGGGACCGTTATCTATCCCAACCTCACCGAAGATTGTCAGGATCTACCCACTAGGAAAACAGTCAGAAGAAGCAGAGCCTATGGATACTTCCAATACAGTACAGCATCAACGTAAGACTTTTTCACCACTGCCACACGACTTCCCTTTGAGAAAAAAACCTTCCCCTGACAAGTACGTCCGTAAGGGTAAGTGATAAAATTCTGCCCTGCATTTTAAAACTGTAATGTTGAGATGCTCTTTATTCTCAAAGATCTTCCCTTCCCCCTGTCCTGTATTTTCAGATCCCAGCTGTGAGCTGTGTGGCTTCTACTTTGAGAACCGCAAGGCACTAGCGAGCCATGCACGAGCCCACCTGAGGCAGTTTGGGGTGACTGAGTGGTGTGTAAACGGATCCCCCATTGAGACACTGAGTGCATGGATTCACAGCAGGCCACAGAAGGTGTTGGAAATGCATCGTAGCTACATGCAGGGTAACCGCCCCACCTCCAAAAGGGTAAGTAGAGGCAGTCTGGTTTATTCTTGTTAGTCCAGTAGGTCAGCCCAGCCAATACTTTTATCAACAAGCTTAGCTCCTGGGCTTTACTGCATTTATCTTTTACCTTTGACACTTCAGTCTACTGCGAGCTCTAAAGGAAAAATAAATGTAGACGAAACACCAAACTAAGCCGCTCAAATCATAACCCACTGCAGTGCTCATCTGACTCAATTGGCTCTCTATGTCTCTAAATAGGCGTCAAATGCTTGGAGATCTAACATGCCTCAGCTGGTGGTTTGGTAGGCATTGTGTGTCTTGGAATACTTAAGACGTGTTGTCTATCAGCTTTGAGTGTTAATGTAGATTCAGTGTCTTTACATTTTGCAAACATCACTGTGGAGACATGCCAGCACAAGTGAGCTATTGACTTGATAGTTACCATAGTAACCAGGGTGCCTTGCAGCTTATGTTTCATCTTCACATAAATTATGTTGTGCTGCTGATTGAAGACAATGTTTTTCTTCTCTCCTGAATTAGTTTCTGGTGCATTTGCGTCACTGTCACACCTTTTGCCTGAGCTGTGATGGGACACACATACAGAATGGCTTACCTTAGAGATGTCATTGTGTTTCAAATAGATTAAGTCAGACTCCCACAGTATTTCATATATAACTGTTATGAATGAATGAAACGAACAGATTGTAATTGTATTGTAATTGAATTGTAATTGTATATGTGCCATATCAGTCAAACATTTTAGAACACCCTAGTTTTTTCATATATATCTAGGAACAGAAAGTGGATATGATAAGCCCCAAAGGTAACACTAGCATCATAGACTGCTTCCTGTCCTACGTCAAAGGGGTATTTACATAAATCAGGCGATAAATGGACCTAAGAAATTATCGCCCAATAAGCCTGCTCTCAACAATTTATAAGGTCTTTGCAAAGATATTGGACAAACGAATTGGAATCAAACTCGGTGAAGCACAGCCGATAGAACAAGCGGGTTTTCGTAGCGATTTTAATACTATGGACCACATATCGACAGTTCAACAAATAATCAAATGACACAAAGAGTACGAAATGCCTCTGTGTGTAGCTTTCATCGACTATGAAAAAGCATTTGACTCAGTCACCACAACTTCGATACTGCAGGCGCTAGTAAATCAAGGGATAGAGCCGACCTATATCAACGTTCTACAATCAATATACAACGATTCTTTAGGTTCAATACGAATTGATGATGAAAGAGTGCGAATAAGTCTAGGAAAAGGGGTCAGGTAAGGCGACACACTGTCTCCAAAGATATTTACAGCTTGCCTTGAAGAAATATTTAAAAAGCTCAATTGGGAAAAAGAAGGACTAAAAATTAACGGTGCTTATTTGAGCCATCTTCGTTTTGCAGACGACATCATTGTATTCTCCTACGATGCTGAACAACTACAGCGTCGTATTCAGGAACTAGTTAGAAAGCCGTCGCTCAGGTCTGAAAATGAACAAAAGCAAAACGAAGGTCATGTTCAATCGTTACTGTCCACAAAAATATATCAAAATGGAGGACTATGTCCTAGACGCCGTCGACAACTACATCTATTTAGGCCAGCTTGTAACAATGGCTGGAAATACAAGCACTGAAGTCGAACGCCGCATAACGCTTGCCTGGCAGGTTTATGGGAGGCTTAGCGTTATATTCAAGAACAATCTTCCCATTTGCTTGAAAAGAAATGTTTTCGATCAATGTATTTTACCAGTCCTCACTTATGGTGGTGAAACTTGGACTACGAATGCCAAAGTTATATAAAGACTACGTGTAACCCAAAGGAAGATGGAACGCCAAATGTTGAAAATAACCATTCGCGACAAGAAAAGATGCAGTTGGTTAAGACAGCAGACGCGAGTTACCGACGTTATTCAAAAAATAAAAAACCTTAAATGAAAATGGGCTGGCCACGTTGCCCGAAGAGCTGACAAAAGGTGGACCACAGAAACTATCACTTAGATACCACCGGACACAAAGCGACCACGGCGAAGACCTAAAAGTAGATGGATAGATGAAATCATTAAACACAGCGGAATACACTGGCAACAAATTGCAAAATGTCGTAGTAGTTGGAAACATGAAGAAGAGGTCTTCATTCTGCAGTGAATAGAGAATGGCTGATGATGATATATATATATATATTATTTTATTTATTTTTACATTGAAATTCATGCAATTTGATGTCTCATTATAATCTGAAATGAAGGCACAGAAAAAAAATAAACAATTTAAGTTACAAAATAAATCATGGAATCCATCTATGTATATAAAAAAAAGTATTCTAAACTTTTACTCATTAAAGTAGCCACCTTGTGCAGATATTTCAGGTGAAAACACTTGTGAAATTTTTCTACAATGGAAATCAAATATTCTTCATAAAGTTCTTCCCAACTTTGTTGCAGACATTCCAACAATTGAGTGGCACTTGTAAGTTGCTTTTCTTTCCCTCTTTTGTCCAGTTCATCCCAAACCAGCTCGGTGTGGTTAAAGTGTTGAGCCTGTGCCCTTTCGTATAATTCTAAAATGTACGTAATTTTTTAGTTTTGGTAACCTTACCTGTTTGTTTTTAACCACTGGCAGTTCACCACTTACCGGTATTTTAGTTTGTACTATTTCAAGCTACCCATTGGACTAACTACTTTACTTGAAAATTTTTAAAAAGTGGAAATATTAGGGTGTTCTAAAACTTTTGCAATCAAATCATTTTGATTCATTGTTTTGAAATGGGCGGCACGGTGGGCGACTGGTTAGAGCATCAGCCTCACAGTGCTGAGGACCCGGGTTCAATCCCCGGCCCCGCCTGTGTGGAGTTTGCATGTTCTCCCCGTGCCTGCGTGGGTTTTCTCCGGGCACTCCGGTTTCCTCCCACATCCCAAAAACATGCATGAATTGGAGACTCTAGAATTGCCCGTAGGTGTGACTGTGAGTGCGAATGGTTGTTTGTTTGTATGTGCCCTACGATTGGCTGGCAACCAGTTCAGGGTGTACCCCGCCTCCAGCCCGATGACAGCTGGGATAGGCTCCAGCACGCCCACGACCCTAGTGAGGAGAAGCGGCTCAGAAAATGGATGGATGGATGGGTACTGTTATCGAAGATTTTTTTGTGACAGAAAAAAAAAAATTCAAAAGATCCATCCACAACGATAACAGTACCTCTCAGCAAAAAAAAGAAAAAAGAAAATGTCAATAATATAAAGTGCACATGCCTAGTACCCTCAACCGGGCATTTTACTAAATGTTTTTCACCATTTATAGCAAAAATCTATTATGCTTGAATTTATTAATTGTTGTTATTCAAATGCGCCGTGGAGCATTTGGTTAGCACATCTGCCTCACAATCTAGAGGTTCTGGGTTTAAATCTGAGCTTGGTTTCCTGTGTAGAGATTGAAAAACATGTGTGTTAGGTTAACTGAAGACTTTAAAGGTCCTATATTTTACCAAACCAAGTTTTTCTAGTACTGTATTTGGGATATTATGTTGGATCTATGGTGCCTCTGTAAACATGTGAAATACGAATTAAAATTGTCCACGCATTCCTGAGTTACAGACATTTTTCTGCTGATAGGCCTGAAATCAGGTCATTCAAATTTCTTGAGCTTATGTAGGGCACTAGCAAAGATCTCCGCCCCCGAGCCAGCTCTTCAACATAACAAATATGTGTGCTCTCACAAGTGGATCTTCTACACGAAGGCAACCAATCAACCAAAGGGGGCAGTCTTAGCCAAATATGGACAAAGTGGATACAAAACTGGGCCAAACAGAAGTAGCTGTCAGAGGGGCCTTTTCTGGACACGGCAGGTCGTGTGACAAAACCAAGGTGTTTTTTTTTACCCTAGAGAGGATAAGCGGAACAGAAAATGGATGGATGGATGGATGAATACTAAGTCCGTGTTACAGACTCACTCTATGAAGATCTAAATAGCCAAAATATGGGACCTTTAAATTTCCCGTTGGTGTGATTGGAAATGTTTGCTTGTCTATACATGGCGATTGAATGGCGACTAGTCCACGGTGTACGCTGCCTCTTGCTGAAAAGTCAGCCGGGATAGAGCCTAGCTCACTTGCAACCGTGAACAGGATAAGTAGTAGAAAATGAATACAGTGAATGTCTTTTATTTCATGGAGAGTCCTACTCAGAATGTTTCGGACTCCTGTTTGGATGCCAGTGTCTTATTAAGCAAATTAATGTTGCCTGGAGGAAGTCTTAGTGGATGTAGCTCTATTGCTCATAGGTGACCTAATGTTGTTGTTCATGAAATTGCAAATTAGTTGAAACTAAATCAACAGGGTAATGCCCTTCATTTCACCTCAATTGCTTGAAAGAAATTGAAAGAAACGTAATGAATGAATCGATTTTTATGCCGATCCCTATTCAGAAGGTATCTGTAACACTGTTATATCAACTCCCTCCTTTTGATGTGGCATTGCAGCTGCTCTACTCCGAGCCCCTCCCGGATGACTAAGCTTCTCAATCTTTCTCTAAGAATGAGTCCAGACAAGCTACAGAGAAAATTCATTTCCAACACTTATTTCTGGGACATCCTTTTCATTACTACAGACTTCATAGTTATATGCGAGGATAGGACCCTGTAAATCAAGAGATTTGCCTTTTGGCTCAGCTTTTTGTTTACTATGACAGGCAGGTACACCCTCGGCATCTCTGCAGATGTCACGTTTTTTTTTTTATGTTTCGCTCCTACAGAGCAGTATTATCTGCAATTATGCCCAAAATTGTTAACGCCAAACAGCTCCCAACTGGGAATTGTTTGATTTTTTTTGCCCTGCTATCAATATGAACCTGGTGCATGCAGGACCTTCCCTCAAAAGCATAACGATTAGGATTGTTCCAGGGCCTACATCTACTTTTTATTTCCTGAATAAGAGGTTCACAGTTGGTCAACTTCCTTTCCAGCTAGCATAACCTTTTCCAGGCACAATGTGGCGGTGGGGTCCCCTCATGGTTGATAAAAACTGTCCAATCCCTCTTTTTTGAACCTGGTGCACGCAGGACCTTCCCTCAAAAGCATAACGATTAGGATTGTTCCAGGGCCTACATCTACTTTTTATTTCCTGAATAAGAGGTTCACAGTTGGTCAACTTCCTTTCCAGCTAGCATAATCTTTTCCAGGCACAATGTGGCGGTGGGGTCCCCTCATGGTTGATAAAAACTGTCCAATACCTCCATCCATCCATTTTCTGAGCCGCTTCTCCTCACTAGGGTCGCGGGCGTGCTGGAGCCTATCCCAGCTGTCATCGGGCAGGAGGCGGGGTACACCCTGAACTGGTTGCCAGCCAATCGCAGGGCACATCGAAACAAACAACCATTCGCACTCACAGTCATGCCTACGGGCAATTTAGAGTCTCCAATTAATGCATGTTTTTGGGATGTGGGAGGAAACCGGAGTGCCCGGAGAAAACCCACGCAGGCACGGGGAGAACATGCAAACTCCACACAGGCGGGGACGGGGATTGAACCCCGCACCTCAGAACTGTGAGGCTGACGCTCTAACCAGTCGGCCACCGTGCCACCTGTCCAATACCTCTTTTTTCAAAAACAAGACTGTATGCTAGTCAAAAGTCACTGTTGTTGACATTCATATGACAAATAGAATTCCAGTGCCCTCTCCTTGTTTTCCACCATGCAGGGTTTGGTTCAATTCACTAAGATACTTACTGTATTTACTCAATGTACTAATGCAATTTCATTTCCAAATGTAACTAAAAAAAATTGCAGTTCTAATAATAAAACACCGCAACACCAAAATGTCGGGCAGGAACAACTGTAGTACGTGCTTTGAGTAGTCAAGGAATGTAATTAGAAGAACTGGAATGTAATTAGAAAAAAAAGTAAATGTGCATTCTCTGGAACAAAGTCTCTTGTCTATAGATACTGTAATAACCATTCCACATACCAAGAAGAAAAAAGAAGCGATGCAGGATATTCCCCATTGTTGGCCATTGTATATTTTGTTGTGTACATTTGCATATACTGTTAAATTTGTTGGTGGTTTACACTTTACTGAGCTGTTGATGTCACAGTATTCACTCAAGTGATTCAGCTACTATTGTTATTGTTATACAAGTACTGTGCAATGCTTACTGTGGAGAACTGAACTACAGTGACCCACAGTTATTGCAGGGGATAAGTTATGTCTAGACCCACCCACAATTTTAGACTTAATAAAACACGCTTTTTAAAGAATTCCGTAGCTGTCATGGGTGTGGTTCCGGTTTTTGTCTTCCCCTTGTTTCATACACACCTGCTCCTGAGAGCATCTTCACCACCTGTGCCTCGTTCACCCTAATTACACCTTGCATTTAACCTCGTGTCTCATTCTTTCTCGTCGCCAGTTCGTTGTACCTTGTCGTCGCGTTCCAGCATTCCTTGATTCCATGTCATCGACTCACAGTAAGACTAGACCCTGTTCCGATTATCGACCTTGCCTTTTTGCCTCACATTTTTGGATACTGTTGCCTTTTTTGGATTGCCTGCCTCTGTACCGACCTCTGCCCGTATATTAAACCTCTCTTTTTGAAACTGTCCATTTGTTTTGGAGTTGTGCATTTTTGGGTCATATCCTCTGTTTCGTTCATGACAGAAGCACTTGTTTTCACTCTCCCTTACAAAGTAGCTAATTCAAATAAGAGTCAAAGTTTCAAGCTTTGTCACTCCCAGTTAAAGTTTACTCTAAAACTGATGCATAAAACAAAAGTGACTTAATCATTGTATATTTAAACACCAAAATGTTCAACCAAACCATCTACAGATAATTCGATCTAACAAGTCTGCTATCTTAATGCTGACAAATATGCTAAATGCTATCGATGGGCTACTTGAAATTAGCATAGTTACAATTGTAAGCCTTTGAAGAACTGCAACTTTAACACACACGGTCTAGCAACGGTCACTGATGGTGTAGTGGTAGACTCGCCTGACTTTGGTGCGGGCAGCGTGGGTTCAGTTCTCACTCAGTGACGGTGTGAATGTGAGTGCGGATGATTGTCTGTGTCTATATGTGCCCTGCAACTGACTGGCGACCTGTTCAGGGTGCAGTCCGCCTTTCGCCCAAAGTCAGCTGGGGTAGGCTCCAGCGCCCCACGACCCTAACCAGGATAAGCGGTGTTGAAATTGGATTGATGGTTGTAGCACCACATACAATACCAACAGAGCATACAACAACACTCTGAGGCATATACCGGTATTTTCTCTGCTCTTTGAGAATGACTATTACTAGACCTGAGAGTTGGGGGATCTTTCTGCCTCTTCTGTTGCTGTTAATTATGCCTCATCTCATCCAGTAGACCTCAGTGCTTCCCTGCATGTCAAAGCACAACAACTCTAAATTCGGACTTGCCTTTATATTGTAAAAAACTCATATAAACATCCATCCATCCATCCATCCATTTTCTGAGCCGCTTCTCCTCACTAGGGTCGCAGGCGTGCTGGAGCCTATCCCAGCTGTCATCGGGCAGGAGGTGGGGTACACCCTGAACTGGTTGCCAGCCAATTGCAGGGCACATACAAACAAACAACCATGCGCACTCACATTCACACCTACGGGCAATTTAGAGTTTCCAATTAATGCATGTTTTTGGGATGTGGGAGGAAACCGGAGTGCCTGGAGAAAACCCATGCAGGCACAGGGAGAACATGCAAACTCCACACAGGCAGGGCCGGGGATTGAACCCAGGTCCTCAGAACTGTGAGGCTGACGCTCTAACCAGTCGTCTACCGTGCCGCTCTCATATAAATAGTCGCTTAAAAAAATCAGTGATGTAGCATATACTGTATAGTGGGGAGTCACTGATGGTGTCGTGGTACACTCGCCTGACTTTGGTGCGGGCAGCGTGGGTTCAGTTACCACTCAGTGACGGTGTGAATGTGAGTACGAATGGTTGTTCCTGTCTATATGTGCCCTGCGACTGACTGGCGACCAGTTCAGGGTGTAGTCCGCCTTTTGCCCGAAGTCCGCTGGGATAGGCTCCGGCGCCCCGCGACCCTAACCAGGATAAGCGGTGTTGAAAATGGATGGATAGATGTATAGTGGGTTTTCACTGTATACTGGATTGTTGTTGGTTATTTTTGTTTCCCCCCCCCAAGTTGTTCAATGTATAACGTCCATAAACTGCTGATTAGATAACTTTCTTCCTCTCGTCTTGCAGAAGAGCAGCTCACCTCTCCCTGCATCGACAGATTCAGATCATAGCTTCCCCTTCTCCTCACAAAAGGCCTCCTCTTCATCATCTTCATCCTTCTCCCAATGGTCTTCTGCTTTGGCGGTGAACCTGGTGCGCCCGCTGAGCCGTGATCTAAGCCAGCGCTCCGTCAAGGCTTCACAGGATGAAGCAGGTCCTAACCCTCGGGGCCCTCACATCAGGCCTAACAGCAGCAGTCCCAGCCCCTCGCAGCTTGTCAGTAGCCTCCCAGTTCAAGCACAGGTGGCTCGCAGTGAACTCAATGTTCGTCTGCCAAGAGGTACAGGAAATTTTGGTTCATTTTGAGTGCGTGTTTGATAGCCTAGATTGTTGCCTAGCTCCAAATATCCACCTTTGCCTTTTCCACAAAACCCAGTGAAGGTGGGATTTTGCTGCAAGTCCATGCACTTTTACTGTATACAGCAAAACAGCATCCTTCACTCAGATAATTAGATTTGTGATAACATCAGAGCCAGCCTCTAGGGCGACATAAAATAATTGTCAAGACAGAAACATTGCTTTGAACTGTGGATACACCCAAATTTCGGTGACCGAAAACAGCATTGTGCATTTTCAGCCGACTTGTCAGAGAAAGAAAACTACTGAAAAAAGATGCTCGCGTGGTTGTGTACACTATATTGTTTGTTTTTTTAAAAAGGCACGTCCACATTAAACAGTCGCCCAACCTCCTTGCTTTGCGATGTTATGATACTACAGGAGAAATGCTTGGTGCACACTATTTCTCACTGCCCCAGCTACAGACGAGCTACAGCTGCCTATGGCTAGCTAACGTGGCGAAATACGATGCCGAGCCAAAGGAGGCAAAAGCTTGCTTCGCGTTCGCTGTCAACGCAGCATAAGTCACTTATCATCCCCTCCACGGCAGCAAATAAGCTACACTTGTGACAAGCGTCGTTATCACGAGGAGTAATTAACAGGAGAAAGATGGAAAAGCCATGCTAATTGCTATGCTACAGTCACATGTAGTCACAAAACACTGAAATAAAGTGACTGAGGGATATAATACACTTGTCACATACTGTAGGTCTGGCTGGAACCGCATTATAGTGGAGAGTAACCAACTTTGAACAGCAAAATAGGCAAATTAATAAGATTCTGTATTAAAAATAATACAGCAACACAGAACACAGTCCGGATCCAGAAATTAGTTCATATGTCACCTGAGTACAGGGCCATATAAGTTTAAAAGTACATTAGTATAATAAATATATACCGTACTATTGTCCATGCATAAACTATCCGATCCAATCGGTCAGTAATGTTAATTGTTTGTTTGTAAAATAGAGTGGTGATCGAGTTTTGATTTTGACTTTTGAGATCTGATGAATCTGATTTAATAGACTTGCTTTCTTTAATACAGTTGAAAGCAGAATCGGTAAATGCTAATTAATCCAAAGACAGATATTTTTGATGATGGCACAATGAGATCTCATCCTCTTTGATTCAGGCTGCAACTGCTTTACAAGGTTGACGCAGTAAATACATATAAATAAGAAATAATGAAACCATAATTTATTAACAATTACAATTATAGATTAATGATTAAAAAATGCCAGAATTTACAGTGAAAAACAAGGAGCACAAAAAAAACATCCAACTAACAGGAAACGTCAATGGGAGCACAAGATAGCATGGAGCACAGCAAATGGCAAGAACAAAGGAACAAAAAGAACAATCTGGCATCTTCCTGATGTGGGTGCAGAGTTCAGAACTGTGAGCTGATTACCAATAGCTCTCAGGTCCGCACCTCCTTGCTCACACCACCCAGCTGAGTGCGCCACCTAAAGGAAACAAGAAAAAACACAGGGAGGAACCAACTGACGGAAAATACACAAACAGAACCCGACGACACAATTGTGGTATAATATTGAGCCCATATTGCCTACTCCTGGTGGTCATATTTAGTGACTGTGAGTTTGACACAGGTGGTCTTAAGAAGTCTTAAACTAGGCATCTTTAAGTCTCCAGAGACCTTGCGGATGAATTGAGTGTTGTGTGTGAAACTTCACACACCTATCCCGCCATTCAAGCATTCACTTTTACATTCCCTCTGTGTGGCTCAGATACTGCTTCTGAGGACAGAATATTGTCGGCACAACATGCTCTCCCTATTCCATGTTTGTGTTGTTTATATAGAACAGGGACCAGGAAAAAGTGTTTAGCCAGCAGTGTAAACGTTTTTTTTTCTGTTTTTCTACACACCATTTCATGCAAGATTCTTTCACCAGCATTGTTGGATAAACCTACGCAATCTGATAAGATCTATTGCAAGAATTTTGTTAACAGAAGTGGCAGGTGTCTGCTACATTTTGGCCTTCTCATGTTTGTAAAAACAACAACAAAAACACTATAAAGGAATCTGTATTTCAGAGTAATAATAATATTATAATAAAACAATCGTAGTCCCGAAATATTAATCAAATGCTACTTCTAATTACCCCTTAAGTGTTTTATCCAAACACTAGCATGAATGAACAATAGTTATGTCAACTATGTTTGTCTGCATTATGAGTCATTGCTTTTTGACTTACGCGAAGGACATTAATAGATGGCAGATAAGATTACCAACACAGTACCAGTGTTTGCTTTAAAAGTTACCTGGGGTTAGCTGTGTGTTGTAGTTGTGGGGAAAAGGATATGAATACACCTTCACAATAAATCAAATGTATCTTTATGCTTGTCAAGGCTACAGGAAGTAAAGATACCAGATCCTTAGCCATTAACAGGGATATATGAGAATTAATTTTAATGTCTGCTAAATTTCAGAATCAGAATCAACATGACAGGATTACAGAAAAACATCTTAAATCATAAACTTGGTTAAAACAGTTGACTTTCTCCTTCAGTCTCAGAATCCCTTTGAAGCCACACCCACCTGCATGCACACTGCATCCCTCCTTAATATTGAAACATGGAAAATATAAATACTGTAGTACTATTGTCATTGTGATGTTTGTTTTATTTGAAATTTCATTTTTCTTATTGGTAAAAACGAGTTAAAGGCATTCAAGAAAATGCTGTTTGCATATTTACTTGTCAAAGGCAACGGCCATTATTATTTGCATATGATACACTTTGTATACTGCAAATGACCTGAAACTAATCCTCATTCATTCTTATTCACATGCAAGTATACAATTATATTTGCAAAATTCATAAACTAAATTTCCACTGAAAATCAGGCTACTGTTGCTCACTCAATGCAAAATTATATATTTTTTCAACCCCATTCTGGGAAAGCAGAATTTTTATTTTTTCCATTGGCATAAGTTGTAAAGGGAACCAAAATAATGTGCCACTTTTGTCACCTTTACCACTTTTTGCACCCGTCATCTTGAGTAGTTTGGTACCATAACGGTGGAGCTAGATACACCTCAGGCCACTCTGTGTGACAATTGGAAGAAAACCTAGCACGTTTTATTTTTGTTAAACAAAGCTCTTCTTGTACAGTCACATACCAAAAAGAAAGGTCACGAAATACTGGATGGCTCCCATCGTTATTACCTCTGCCAAGGCATATTCATTTGATGCCATCTTGTGAACCTGTAGTGATACTCCATTGTCTACTGTACAACAATAACTAAATAAAATATGCAATAATGATTTAAAAGTACTCTTATGGTATCAGAAAGACAGCTGCAACTACAGTATGTCATAATGATATAATGTTTTTAAAAATAAGTGTTATTAATAAGTGTCCACTCCTCAAAGGTTTTGAGCGTCGGCCCCTGAAGCACCCATCCAGCGTCGAGGGAACTGAGAGGGACAGTGGCCCCCCAAAGCCCCTACGCACAAGCACAGTCCCTGCTTTAGTGCCAAAGCCACCCGCCTACCCCCTGGTTAAGCTGGTGGGCAAGTTCTACACCCTGAAGTGCCGGTGAGTGACAAGTCCCAGTTGGAGAATCTTATCACCGAGGCTCTAAAAGTCGTTATTTGTTGGGAATGAGAGTTATCGCATGCCTCCTGCTCTAAATAGGTAGACAGTTGCCAGTTTTCCCCCCAATTTAAACAAGCTCTCGTGCAGTTACTCCGATAGTGTGGTTTGTTTGATCAAGTGCATATATGTGAACACAAAAAAAAGGTCTCTTGTCAAATTGTAAACAAATTGGTGTAGTTCATACTGTCTATCCATTCAGTTTCTTTTTTTTCCCTTTCCTGTCCTCATTAGGGTCACGGGTGAGCTGGAGACTTTCCCAGCTGACTTAATGTGAGAGTCAGTGTACAGACTGACATGGTCATCAGTCAATCGCAGGGCACATACGACACAAATACCTTTCGTGAATGTGAAAGGTATTTGGGCAAATTATAGTCTTCATTTAATCTAAAAGAAAACTCATGCAAGCCAGGGGAGAATACATTCAAACTCTACATAGGAGGCCTGAGCCGAGATGCAAACCCACAACCACACGACTTTGGAGCAAATTTGCTAACCATGACTTCACCATGGTGCTGGTTCAGATCAGGTCAAGCAAAGTGTGAATGCTAAATTGTCCAAAGACACAGACAGACCAGTGTTTATATTAAAGTGTAAGGGTTTGTAATTGCCTATAGATGCCATAAGATGGCAGCAAAAGACTGCTTTGCCCGAAAGAAGCGCTTCAGCTCATTTCAAAATGTTTCTTTGGTGCAAAGCTACCACCAGATGGCCTAAGCACAAAAACAGCAAATAGGTGATTATTATTATTTATTTTTTTCAGTGAATAATGGAGAACAGGCCCCCCAAAAAATAAATCAGTAAATAGGCGAATTCGCAAATACTGAACCTCGAACATTCGGGGCTTCACTGTATTTACAAATGTCAAAACTACCTTGCAACATATCTCAATCTGTGTGTGCAGCAATGCTACTCCTGGTGATTTTTCGATTAAAATTTATTTTAGAAGCTGATTATGACATCATAACAAATGAAAAAAAAATAGAATGGGTGTTTGGGTGTTGTTGCGCGTCACAAAGGCTATCCAATTGGTTTGTGAGTCTTGCTTCTTCCTGGTCCAATGTTAAAAGCATCAGTGTGAACGCTAGTGAACCAGCATTTGTGATGTAACATTTTTCTGCTTTGGTTCAGACCAGATAACCAAACCATTAGTGTGAACATGTCCTAAATGGAGCATCCTTAGTTTGTTTTGTAGGTGTTATTATCCCAGGTCACCTAAATCCTTTTGCTCTCTCAGATTCTGCGAGGTGGAGTTCCACGGTCCGCTCTCGGTGCAAGAGGACTGGATCAGGCACCTCCAGCAACACATTCTCAAGATGAACTACAGCAAGCCTGTTGAATCCAAAGCAGCCTGTGCTGAAGTTGCGGCCGATGATCCGGCCCCAGTCCACCAGGCCTCCGCCGCCAGCACCTCCTCAACGACCTCCCTCACCCCCACCATGACTTGCTCCCTCGCTGCCAACAGCCACTCACCTGAGCCTCCAGCAGAACTTGCTCCTAGTATCACTGAGATAGTCAAGATCTCAGAGGAATTGCTCACCCCAGCTCCCATTCCCCTCCCTGCCCAGGTCGTGTAAGCTCATCTCTCACTACCTTGCTCCCCCTCCCCTCTTCTTTTATTATTTTCCTGCCTTTTTAGTTTATTTTAGTCCATCTGTCTGTTTCCTTTGGAGGGAACACTCTCCTTCAACATTTGGTGAAGGCCAAAGAGCCCTCTGAGCCACGAGCACCTTTTGAAGCAGCTTTTTAGACTGTTACAAAGTCTTGTTACCATGGGAACGAAACTCTCCTGGCTTAAGGGCGATTTGCAGCCAAGGTTGTACGGCGAGATGAACTACTGTTATGCCTTGTTTATATCGAATGTCCAGGTGTTGACGTGGACCATTGCTGTACCCCAGCACCCATTTATCGGGTGGCTTAAGAGTTTAATGCACCTCTTATCACGCTCCGGCTCTCTTATTCTTATACACTTTGTGCCACCTGGATGGTCAGAACCATTTCTACCAGCACACTCTTACAGAGAGCGTGCTGGCAGCACTGGTCTCACTCAAAGATCCTGACTGAAACTAGAGAGAGATTTCTTAATCCAGTGAGTCTTGCAATGGAGACTTTAAACACACCTTAACACTTAGTGTTAAAACATACATGGCACTTTTGACATTGACACTGAGCACTTATGAAAATAATTTGATCGGGTGAAATTGTGAATAATGTATCTTTGTTTAAAGGAGCAAGAAGTGGAAGCACACCCAAAAAGGGAAATCAACTCAATATAATACGGACCCCAAAATATAGATTTTGCTTGAATGTAGCATAAAGCACTTGTCCATACCTTTTTTTTATATACACAAATTTATTACTCAAAAATATGTCCCATGTTAAACCACTGATATTCCACTGCTGCTGTGCAGATTTTTGTCATTATGCCCCTATAGATTTGGGGGCCTTATAAAAAACAATCCATTACATATTGGTTACACATTTTTAAAGTTAACCCTTCATTCACAGTGTTACCGTCTTCTTCTTGCCTTTTTTAATATAACCCAAATAATTATTTATTTATTATGCGCCTGAATGTGGCAAGCTAGCTCATTGTAAAAGCTTAAGTAGAATTTTAGATTGTTTGGTAAACTGTACACATTTACACGAGTGCAGTGTGTGTGTGTGTGTGTGTGTGTGTGTGTGTGTGTGCGTGTGTGCGTGTGCGTGCGCGCGTGTGTGCGCGTGCTTGTGTGTGTATTCATACACTGACCAGCCACAATGTTAGGTACAGTACACCTGCACAATCTACTGAGATCCAAGACAAAAAGACAAAAGCCTTATTGTAGCCTAATTGTAATAATGCTCTATTTTGAATGACATACCATAATTTGTATTAATGTAGTTGTAGATTGAAGTGTTGTCAAACTACATTTGCTGTTGAGCTGTGTCTAATATTTTGAATTTCATTTACTGTAGCTAACCAAGATAGCCCGAATATTAGGGACAGCTCTCAGTATGATGCAGTACAGTTGTTAATAACAGCAAACTACGGTGGCAATAATGTGTGTGTGTGTGTGCATATATATATATATGTGTGTATATATATATATATATATATATATACACACACACACACACACACATATGCGGTACGGAAGATGAATGAATATATATATATAAACACACACAGTGGGGCCAAAAAGTATTTAGTCAGCCACCAATTGTGCAAGTTCTCCCATTGAAAAAGATGAGAGAGGCCTGTAATTTCCATCATAGGTATACGTCATCTATGAGAGACAAAATAATTTAAAAAAAAATCCAGAAAATCACATTGTCTGATTTTTAAAGAATTTATGAGCAAATTATGGTAGAAAATAAGTATTTGGTCACCTACAAACAAGCAAGATTTCTGGCTGTCACAGACCTGTAACTTCTTCTTTAAGAGGCTCCGCTGTCCTTCACTCATTACCTGTATTAATGGCACCTGTTTGAACTCGTTATCAGTATAAAAGACACCTGTCAACAACCTTAAACAGTCAGACTCCGAACTCCACTATGGCCAAGACCAAAGAGCTGTCAAAGGACACCAGAAACAAAATTGTAGACCTGCACCAGGCTGGGAAAACTGAATCTGCAATAGATAACCAGCTTGGTGTGAAGAAATCAACTGTGGGAGCAATTATTAGAAAATGGAAGAGATACAAGACCACTGATAATCTCCCTCGATCTGGGGCTCCACGCAAGGTCTCAACCCGTGGGGTCATAATGATCACAAGAACGGTGAGCAAAAATCCCAGAACCACACAGGGGGACCTAGTAAATGACCTCCAGAGAGCTGGGACCAAAGTAACAAAGGCTACCATCAGTAACACAGTACGCCGCCAGGGACTCAAATCCTGCAGTGCCAGACGTGTCCCCCTGCTTAAGCCAGTACCTGTCCAGGGCCGTCTGAAGTTTGTTAGAGACCATTTGGATGATCCAGAAGAGGATTGAGAGAATGTCATATGGTCAGATGAAACCAAAATACAACTTTTTGGTAAAAACTCAACATGTCGTGTTTGGTGGAGAAATAATGCTGAGTTGCATCCAAAGAACGCCATACCTTCTGTGAAGCATGGGGGTGGAAACATCGTGCTATGGGGCTGTTTTTCTGCAAAGGGACCAGGATGACTGATCCGTGTAAAGGAAAGAATGAATGGGGCCGTGTATCGTGAGATTTTGAGTGAAAACCTCCTTCCATCAGCAAGGGCATTGAAGATGAAACATGGCTCGGTCTTTCAGCATGACAATGATCCCAAACAAACCGCCCGGGTAATGAAGGAGTGCCTTCGTAAGAAGCATTTCAAGGTCCTGGAGTGGCCTAGCCAGTCTCCAGATCTCAACCCCATAGAAAATCTTTGGAGTGAGTTGAAAGTCAGTGTTGCCCAGCAACAGCCCCAAAACATCACTGCTCTAGAGGAGACCTGCATGGAGGAATGGGCCAAAATGCCAACAACAGTGTGTGAAAACCTTGTGAAGACTTACAGAAAACATTTGACCTCTGTCATTGCCAACAAAGGGTATATAACAAAGTATTGAGATGTACTTTTGTTATTGACCAAATACTTTTCCACCGTAATTTGCTAATAAATTCTCTAAAAAAATCAGACAATGTGATTTTCTAGATTTATAGAGTTATACCTATGATGACTATTACAGGCCTCTCTCATCTTTTTCAGTGGGAGAACTTGCACATTTGGTGGCTGACTAAATACTGTTTTGCCCCACTGTGTGTGTGTGTGTATGTATATATATATATATAGTTGACCTAAAACCATTCTGATGGTGTCAATCTAAAGTGTTGTTTTTTTTTAAGTCAGCATATTTGATACACCTCCTTTATTGGCTCTCTTTAGATCGTGCGGCTGGTTACAATGCTGTGGCCAGTTGGTGAACATTAAAAATTAGCTTTTGTTTTTAATGAAAAAATTACAGAAGTAAAACTGCTTGATCGGACATCTTTGTGACTTATGTGGCCTCCTGATTGTATGTCGTGTGATCAGGACGTACAGTATATACATTGGCGTTTTGGTTGTGCCAAAGAGTCTGTTTACTTCCTTGTCTTGCCTCTGTAAAAGGTGTTTGCATTAGACCTGAAGACGGAAGAAGTATTAGAGTTCCACGAGGCTCCTCACCGAATAATGGACTGAACAGCGGTGACCCGCATCCGACTTACATGCAGCCTACCGGCTTCTTCGTTTGAAGGACGCAGCCTCCTAGTGAGACACCATGGGATTCATGTTAACAGGAGACGATTCCAGTTCAAACATGAACATAAACCAAACTTCATTCCAAGCCAGAGCTCTGGAGAACTCTCAGCTCACAGTCCAAACAGAAATTCGTCCAACTTTGGGCTGTAGTCCTTCAAAGTTGCTTCAGTGTGCTTATATCAATGCAAAACTGAAGCATAAACATAAGTAGGCTGAAACTTTTAAAGTTCGTTCCAGTGTTGCCCATGTTAAACAGGACTGTTTGCTTCAAACGATCCCCTTCCCTGTGTATGGAATATAGATACACACTATATAACTCCATGTACTTAAGAAGTTGTTGACACTAGTAGAGCTCTTAGCAGTTTTTTGCTGAACAAAAATTTAAACGAACACTTGTTTTTTTCTCCCATTTTTCATGAGCTGAACTCTTAAAATCTTTTGAGATCAGCTCATGAAAAAAGAGAGCAAAAACAAAAGTGTTGCGTTTGTTTTTGTTCCCTATGTTAGCCAAGTAGTTGAAAAAAGAAGTGATCTTACTTCCTTCATTGTGATTTAATTTCAGCCTCTAGTTCTATGTATATTCTTTCCCTGTGCATTTTCTGTACTTGCAGTCCTGCAAAGTGAATCTTAGAACATTTCTAAATTTTTAATCTGTTAGTCGCAGCAACTGTTGGTGCTGGTCAGAATGTCGCTGTGTGATTGAAGGTGAGGAAAACTTTTTATTTTTATTTTACCGTGGATCAATGCAACCACAGAAGCTTTTAAATGGGACTACTTTGCACTCTGCGTCACTGTGTGAGCCTTAGTGTTCCCCTTTAAAAAACAAAAAAGATGTGTGTACAAACAGACAAAAGAGATAACAGTGACAGCAGAAGATAAAAAAGATTTTTGAGGGAGAAAACAACTGTACTGTACAGTTTTAGGTGAATCAACTCCAGAACAAAACAATAAATGTGATTTCCGTTTCAGACAATGAATTTTTGACTTCCATTTTTGGGTGCTTTCTGTGTACACTAGGGGGCGACAAAATATTGTCTTTGCTTCATTGGTATTATAAATTCAGAAATCCTTTGACTTGGCTTGACTGGCGTGCAGCAGGGAAATGTTACGTTAAAATTCTGCAGAAATCGCTCAGATAGTGCAGGTCCTCCATAAAGGAACATCTTTATGCGCATATTGCCAGAAGGTTTGCTCTTTCCCAACATATTGTCAAGAGTATGGAGGCGATTCAGTGGTGGGACTGGGAAGTAACAAAGTACAAATACATTGTTACTTTACTATAAATTCAGGTATCTGTACTTGAGTATTTATTTTTATGCCTGCGTTTTACTTTTACTTCCTTACATCTAAAAACATATCTGTACCTTCTACTCCTGTCAAAATAGGCTTGTTACTTTTTTTCAACCTCTGAGGACACAATGTAAAAAAAAAAGGCATAACTAGAGAGAGGTAAAGTCAGTGGGGCTGAGTTCTTGATTAATTGTGATCTTGTCTTATAAGGTGGAAAAACACAAGGATAGCAGTAACAAGGAGGAACATGAACCAGGGAGCATTAACGATGCCAGCAACAGATTCCCCATCCATGGCCTTATTTTGAGAATTGTTTAATGTTGCTAAGCTAAGATAGAAGCAAACACTTTAGATGTCAAATAACATTTCTGCAGTTATTTTTACATTTCATTTTTGAATCTGTTCGAGTAGCAATAGCTTTGGTCTTCAGGTTGTCACAATCCATATCCGACTGTTTGGTTCTGAGACTGAAAACGCCTATTGATCACTGCGATGTTGGTCAACCAAACCTATTATTTGAAAGACCCTAAAAAACTCATTAGAACTGAGGGCACGCAGTAGCTTTGTTCATAAGTGGAAATGATGCAACACACACACCATAATGTGATGCACTGTTATTTCAAAGAATATTGATCGTCTGTGCTTTGAGGGTATCGTTTAAAGCTATTTACTCAATGGCTCAGTGAGGAGACAAACCTGCCTGACAGACAGACAGACCTTTATGACCTTACCTCATACTTAATGACATCAGCTGCCTTTATCCAAAGACTTGCAATGCCACTGTGAGATCAATTCTTTTTGAGCTTCTGTCTTCAGAAAAACAATTACGCTCTCATCAATGATTGAAGCTCTCTGAGAGGAGCTGTGCACAAATGCATGTTTGACGACCCAAACATTAACAGAAACATTTATGAATTTCTCCAGGGCTTTATTGATTTGTTGTATCCATATAATGATTTATTTCTGTCAAAATACATTTGAAAGGGGATTTTCTGTTTGGCTTTGATCGTTCCTGGAAAAGAAAGTCACTCTAGGCCCAAATTGCTTGCCCATATTGTTTCGCTTGTACTTTCTGCCCTCTCACTGATGCATTCAAGCAGTGCTCCTTAGAGATGTGGCCAGGTCAACCAGTGGAATGCAAATCGTTGTTTTGTTATTAAAGGAACCATTTGAAGCGATGTGATTTTTTTAAATATTTTTTTTCAAGGGATCCATCTCAATCTATTGATTATTACACTGGCTTGTAACCCTGGGTCACTCATTTTAGTGGTCTATAATACTGATGGTTCTGCCCGGACTATATACTGTCTGTGCATAGGCAAACTTACACTGACACTAAAAAGACAACATATGATATTTCAATGTAACGTCATTGTCATTTTTTAATTGTGGTTGCCCTTGTTGGTATACAAGTACCACATGGATGTTTATAGTTTGATGAAAAGAAGACCGTCAAAGTTGGATGTTTATTTTGGACTTTAAAAAGAGGGGACAGTGGAACCATGCTGCTTTAGCTGCAGCTGCAAATGTTTCACTGTCTACCCATGCAAACACCTTTGGGAACACAAGTAGCAAAGAGTTATGCTTTGGGCTCAAAAAGAAATATCATCCAATGTAAGACTGCCAAAATAAGTCTTTTCACCTTCTGCAACCATGAAGGAATGCTGATTTTGTTCTCTTAAGTAAACATCTCTGTGAAACCACTTAATGTGAACTCTCACAGGGGGAAAAGTGAAGACTCATTTAAGTCTGCTGGTATTGGTAGAGCCTGAGTAAACGGTCATAAAACCTAATGCATAAACAAGTCAAGTCCTGCGCATATAATGCCTCTGCAAGGTCACGACTCTCACGGCCATGAAATTACACTATTACATTATCTGTGTTATATACCACTGCATACCACAGCTCCCATAATATTTTTTTTTAATTCACATCTCTCTCACAGTATTGCATTGGATGTCATAAGATTGTGCAGTAGTATTGTAATGTTGTGGCCTGTAGTTAGTGACTGTTAAATGCATATCAACATTGTATACTAACAGAAGATCAATCAGACCAAGTATGAAAGCAAGCCCAAGATTGAAGATTCTGTAATTCATAGGAAGATCTCTTATCAGGACCAAGACGGTCATTATTAGAACTACACAATTTCTTGACTGTGATGATTACAATCCCAATGTGACTAAATAAGTCACCCCATTGCCTGCAAGTCAGGCAATTTACTTTTTTACAGACCTTACTGGATGCACAACCCCCGTGTTAAAAATCTAATTATTTCTCCTTGTCATCCAATCTCAGTGTTTATTAATTTTATTTTCTGGTTACTTCAATATTTTTTGTTTTTGACTGTGCATCCCACTGTTTACATTGAGGCTCTTCTCTCTATTGACCCCCAAAAAGGATTTGTATTGATCTCTCCCTCTTGCTGCTACATAAGCTTTAGTGATGAGCGAGCCATCTACTGTAAGCTGCATGTCTGCTGCATTGGTTTTATGATATTATGATTATGATAATAGCTTTGCTTATACCTATTGTTTATACCTATTTAAAGAAGGAAGTCATTAAATGTGTGGAATGATGGCTCCAACTATTTTAGTAAGGTTATCTATATCAGGTTATACATACTCTGGACCTTCAGAATTTCCTTCATTTTGATACGTTCATAATTCCTCCTTGTCATTCGATCTTCATAGCAGCCAATTTGGATTGGAAGTAGAGCAGGAAGAGTTTCTATCTGTCATTGAAGATTACATCACTGGACGTCTCACAGGGACGTCCCAATTCAACCGATCGTTTGTTTAAAAAGTTATAAGCAAACCCCCGAAGAAGGATACATTGTTGGGAAAAGATAGGGAAACGTCTGTTCTGTCAGCAGTAAAATGTAAACATCCATCCAGCCAGCCACTTTCCGTAATGCTTATCCTCACTAGGGTCGTGGGCGAGCTGGAGCCTATCCCAGCTGAATCTAGCCAAGAGGCGGGTAAACCCTGAACTGGTCGCCAGCCAATCGCAGATAAATAGTGAACAATACTTTTTAAACATTTGACTTAAGACTAAGTACTTTTTGCTGTCATCACATTTGTCAGTATAGCCTATGTTTTTCCTCGGAAAAACTATTAAAAAGCACTTGACAAACCATCACAAGATCTTTAATATCAATAGTTGGGATTTTTATTTTTTAGGAAAATCAGACACATGACCAATTGAAGCAACTTGATGTGGCATGTGGATGTGGTATTTCCCAAAATGTACAGTATATTTGGATTTCAAAGGGGTGGGAAGTAATCGTTTGGGACGTTGTGTTAAACATAAATAAAAACAGAATACAATGATTTGCAAATCATGTTCCACCTATATTTAATTAAATACACTACAAAGACAAGATATTTAATGTTCAAACTGATAAACTTTATTGTTTTTAGCAAATAATCATTAACTTAGAATTTTATGGCTGCAACACGTTCCAAAAAAAGCTGGGACAGGGTCATGTTTACCACTGTGTTTAATCACCACCTATATTTAATTGAATACACTACAAAGACAAGATATTTAATGTTCAAACTGATAAACTTTATTGGTTTTCAGCAAATAATCATTAACTTAGAATCTTATGGCTGCAACACGTTCCAAAAAAAGCTGGGACAGGGTCATGTTTACCACTGTGTTACATCACCTTTTCTTTTAACAACATTCAATAAACGTTTGGGAACTGAGGACACTAATTGTTGAAGCTTTGTCGGTGGAATTCTTTCCCATTCTTGCTTGATGTACAGCTTCAGCTGTTCAACAGTCGTGGGTCTCCGTTGTCGTATTTTAGGCTTCATAATGTGCCACACATTTTCAATGGGAGACAGGTCTGGACTGCAGGCAGGCCAGTCTAGTACCCGCGCTCTTTTACTACGAAGCCACGCTGTTGTAACACGTGCAGAATGTGGTTTGGAATTGTCTTGCTGAAATAAGCAGGGGTGTCCATGAAAAAGACGTTGCTTGGATGGCAGCATATGTTTCTCCAAAACCTGTATGTACATTTCAGCATTAATGGTGCCTTCACCGATGTGTAAGTTACCCATACCATTGGCACTAACACAGCCCCATACCATCACAGATGCTGGCTTTTGAACTTTGCATCCTTAACAGTCCGGATGGTTCTTTTCCTCTTTGCCCGGAGGACACGATGTCCACAATTTCCAAAAACAATGCGAAATGTGGACTCGTCGGACCACAGGACACTTTTGCACTTTGCATCAGTTCATCTTAGATGAGCTCGGGCCCAGAGAAGCCGGCGGCGTTTCTGGGTGTTGTTGGTAAATGGCTCTTGTTTTGCATAGTAGAGTTTCAAGTTGCACTTACGGATGTAGCGCCGAAGTGTATTTACTGACATTGGTTTTCTGATGTGTTCCTGAGCCCATGTGGTGATATCCTTTACACATTGATGTCATTTTTTTATTAAGTGCCGCCTGAGGGATCGAAGGTCACGGGCATTCAATGTTGGTTTTCGGCCTTGCCGCTTACATGCAGTAATTTCTCCTGATTCTCTGAACCTTTTGATGATATTATGGACCGTAGATGATCCTTGGTGGCTGACTAAATACTGTTTTGCCCCACTGTGTGTGTGTGTGTGTGTGTGTGTATTCCTTGCAATTGTACGTTGAGGAACATCATCCTTAAACTGTTCGACTATTTTCTCACGCACTTGTTCACAAAGAGGTGAACCTCGTCCCATCTTTGCTTGTGAATGACTGAGCAATTCAGGGAAGCTCCTTTTATACCCAATCATGGCACCCACCTGTTCCCAATTAGCCTGTTCACCTGTGGGATGTACCAAACAGGTGTTTGATGAGCATTCCTCAACATTCTCAGTCTTTTTTTCCACCTGGCCCAGCTTTTTTGGAACGTGTTGCAGCCATAAAATTCTTAGTTAATGATTATTCGCTAAAAACAATGAAGTTTATCAGTTTGAACATTAAATATCTTGTCTTTGTAGTGTATTCAATTAAATATAGATTGAACATGATTTGCAAATCATTGTATTCTGTTTTTATTTATGTTTAACACAACGTCCCAACTTTATTGGAATTGGGGTTGTATATGTTTATCTTTGATTGTTTTGAGAGCTGACCAATTCCTTCTTTTTAACTTTTGTTGCTAACCATAGTTAAATGATCTCTATAAACTCTAATAGTCACCTTTGCGAAAGGCTGCGGTGTGCCCCCGTGAGGCTTTGTGACGCTTTGCGACACTATTTGGTCACAGCTCCCGTTTCTACAGTCTCTGATTGGCGATTCTTGTCAAGCCATGACCAGTTGTAAAACTTCCATCCATCCATCCATTTTCTGAGCCGCTTCTCCTCACTAGGGTCGCGGGCGTGCTGGAGCCTATCCCAGCTGTCATCGGGCAGGAGGCGGGGTACACCCTGAACTGGTTGTAGTTGTAAAACTAATAATTAAAATTAAATTAAAGGCATAAAATGGTGCCAGATAGGGATGATTTTTCAAAAGATCATTTTAATAATATTCTTCTATCAGGTCATGCAGACAGTTTAAACATAGAGTATATGACAATAAGTTCCCCCCCCCCCCCCCCCCCCACCAGCTTCAAACTTGGGGCGGCACGGTGAATGACTGGTTAGAGCGTCAGCCTCACAGTTCTGTGGACCCGGGTTCAATCCCCGGCCCCGCCTGTGTGGGTTTTCTCCGGGCACTCCGGTTTCCTCCCATATCCCAAAAACATGCATTAATTGGTGACTCTAAATTGCCCGTAGGTGTGAATGTGAGTGCGAATGGTTGTTTGTTTGTATGTGCCCTGCGATTGGCTGCCAACCAATTCAGGGTGTACCCCGCCTCCTGCCCGATGACAGCTGGGATAGGCTTCAGCACGCCTGCGACCCTAGTGAGGAGAAGCGGCTCAGAAAATGGATGGATGAACTTCAAACTTTATCTTTAAATTGTTATAAAGTACTTACTAAGGGTAAAAATAATAATGTATTTACCTAAGTAATGTAATCAATCTAGTAAATTGTCATATATTCATGTTAACGCCCATGTAGTCATTTCCAACTCGCATAGTGGTGACCTTTTATGCTATTTTCCACCACCATGTTGTGGTTATGTACTGCATATACGTATGGTCAGTCCAACAAGTAGTGCCAGCTATACGTTAGATGTGGGCAGTACTGCAGCAGATTGTACTGTTTTTCTTTCTAATATGATTTTTATATCTGAGATGAAGGGGTCAAATGGGTTCTTGTTGTCCCCTTACTGCAGTGACAATTTTGAACATTTTCTACAAACCAGGGATTATTGCTCTATGCCAGATTCCTAATGGCTTTGAATTATATTAGATCTCAGATGTTTGAGATAGCTAGGTTCAAATGTAATCATTACGTATTGCCCTTTAAATTACCATGAATAGTTCTTTGCCACATTGATGGCCGCCAGTATTTATTTAGGTTTCCGTTCTGAGGAAACTTATTTTTAGTAGTTCATAAACACTGCAGCCTTGTCTTTTGTCTGTCCTTTTTGTCTGTTTTCTCTCTGACTCAGAAGGGGCTGAGACACTGACCAGAAAGGGCCAAAGAATTCATCTGTATTCTCCTTGTGAATCCTCCAGGACAACGTTTATCATTACAATCTCCTACAGCATAGGTGTCAAACTCAACGCCCGGGTGCCAGATGCGGCCCACCAGATCATTTTTATGTGTCCTGCGAAAGCAAATCATGCTCGTCAACTTGCGTGATTTTTGCTAAAATCTGTACCCAAATTCAACATTTTCATAATAATAAACAATAATGTTGAGATATTGCATTTTTCTGTTACCAAACCCTTCTTCTACAGTAACCTAAACAATACTTGAACAAACTATTATTCTTGTCTTCTGATTTCAAAACTAGTTATCCCTCAATTTGTTGTGTAATGGTAATAATATGATTTGGTGATTAAACATTTCACTGTTCTAATGGCCCTCTGAGGGAAATCATAACTACAATGCGGCCCGAGACAAAAATTAGTTTGACACCCTTGTCCTACAGTATGTGAGTGGACTGAAATGTAACACATAACTTGTTTCCATCTGGAAAATACAAAGACCGATATCCAACTTTCCATTCTTTCACAATATTGAAATTAAAATAGCTTTGCTTGTGTGAAAACGCATAAATTACTATCTAGTCTTGTGACAAGAGAAAGAATACTTACAACTTGCCTGTTCCACTTGATGCTACTACTCTATGACTGCTTTTAATAGAGGCACACTTCTGTTTGTATTTTATCCCTTAAGAGCGGAAAGCATAACCCTACAAGAAAAAAACACCCAAAACTAACTTTGAAGGCTAAAGCACGAAGAATGATGATAATGATTTGTGATAGTAATCTCAATATCTTCCACATGCCGGCACGGTGTGCGATTGGTTAGCACATCTGCCTCACAGTTCTGAGGACCCGGGTTCAATCCCCGGCCCCGCCTGTGTGGAGTTTGCATGTTCTCCCCGTGCCTGCGTGGGTTTTCTCCGGGTACTCCGGTTTCCTCCCACATCCCAAAAACATGCATGAATTGGAGACTCTAAATTGCCCGTAGGCATGACTGTGAGTGCGAATGGTTGTTTGTTCCTATGTGCCCTGCGATTGGCTGGCAACCAGTTCAGGGTGTACCCCGTCTCCTGCCCGATGACAGCTGGGATAGGCTCGAGCACACCCGCGACCCTAGTGGAGAAGCGGCTCAGAAAATGGATGGATGGATGAATCTCAATATCTTCCACATGCCGGCACGGTGTGCGATTGGTTAGCACATCTGCCTCACAGTTCTGGGGACCGTGGTTCAAATCCAGGCCTCGCCTGTGTGGAGTTTACATGTTCTCCCCGTGCCTGAATGGGTTTTCTCCAGGCACTCTGGTCTCCTCCCACATCCTAAAAAAATGCATGGTAGGTTGATTGAAGACTTTAAATTGCCCGTAGGTGTGAATGTGAGTGCAAATGTTTTTTTTTTGTTTGTTTTTGTGCCCTGCGATTGGCTGCCGTTCAGGATGTACCCCGCCTCCCGCCCGAAGATAGCTGGGATAGGCTGCAGCAGCCCGCAACTCTAGTGGGGATAAGTGGTAAAAGAAAATGGATGGATGGATATCTTCCACACATTCACAACACATTCGATACATCAAGTATATAGTGGAACCACAGGAGACCTACGCACCTAATGATGTATAATTTGGCATTTGATGAAGATTTCTAGAAAAATATGCCTCTCAAGTCACACAAAAATCTAGATTTCCAATTGCTATCATGATGTTACATGAGACTTGCGCATATCTTGTAGGTGTAAAGGTGTTGTTTTTTTGTGCAAAAAATACTGATACAAGTATTGCAATGGCGGAAAAATGTGATGTACACAGAGCAGAGAAATCAAACTTATTCGAACATAGGAATGTAGTGTGCACATCTCTGTCCTGGCTTCTCAGGGCGTATGGTTATGTAGGCCAAGAAGGAACTCTCCTCCTGAGCACAAACACTAAATAATAATTACATAATTTCTATAGACCTTTACGTACATAGGGACAGTGTTATGGTATGAAACCAAAGGTGTTAGATTGGACCCAAAAGCAGACTGAGACAGAAGAAGTCATGGGAAGGGGTTTTATTGGGAGTTGTGTGTGGTCCAGAATCCAGAGGCGTGAGGGTGGTCCATGGAAGCAGGAGAATGCAGGAGGTTGATGATCAGTGCTGGAGAGTGAGGGAGAGAGAGGAACAGAGCACTGCCATGCTCTGCAGAGGGGGCTCAGAGTGCTGATCACCACAGACAGTTTCAGACAGGACATGCCTACTCAGTAAAATATGACTAAATTGACAATAAATCAACAATAATGCGAAGAGACTCACCAACATAGATCTCTGGATCATACAGAGAGGTGTATTGCCATCAGCTCCTGTGTTAAATCTCATGATGTCTGTCTACCTTGCATACAGGCTTTGTAATTGTAACAAATTGTATTTGTTTCTAGATTATATTAATATTTGGAGCACAATACTCTTTGCTTTCAGGTGGCGCAGCTTCCATTAAACAATTACGATGTTCCTTCTAATGGATTGAGGAGGGATGAGAGTGACTGCATAAATGCATAAAGGACATAACAGTAGTTTAGGAAACTAGCCAGATGCAGGCAAATGTGCCTTAAGTACTTACACTTTGTACTTAAGTAGAAGTGCTGATACGTGTGTAAAAAAATAAAAAATAAAAAATACAAAATACAAAATGATGCAACTCCAATACTTGGATAAAAGTAAAAGGTTGCAGCCTCTGAAATGTACTTTCCCATGCCACACCCGTTTTTCTTTTTTTTTTCTTTTTTATTTTTTTATTTTTCTTAATAAACTTTGATATCATTTTATCTGGTTTGTAAGATAATTTAGGTTGGAAATTGAGTTTAATCGTCTGGCAGATAAGAAGTACGGATTTCTTCTTAATATTCAATATCCAAATTAGCTTTGCTCTGATTGGATCGCTGTTCTCCATAATTAGAATTTGGAAGACAGCTTTGTTCTGATTGGTAGTTGGTGATATCGCTGCATCTTGTGACGGCCATGTCGGCTGGCACATTGAGCGATTTGATCTTGGACGCCCTGAACGGTGAGCCTGTATAGGCTTTTGAAGCTGTACAAACAGTAGGCTGCATTGTACTTTATCACTTTTATTAAACCATAAAAAGATAAAAGAAGTGGGTTGCTACAGAGAGGACGTAGGTGAAAGTAAAAAGAGAGTGGAGACATATTGCGTCTCTGCTCCATTCACCTGAAGGTAACCGCCACTGCACGGACCGCTTGTGTACATTTTGGCGATTATGACAGCAAGCTGTTTTTAAGTATTGTTGTAAAACATAATATACTGTATTTATAGGCTCGTCGGCTGTCGGCTGTGTCCCGTTTAGTTAAATGCAATGTGTTTTTAGCACTTTAACACAATGTCTCAAACACTCGGCTTGTTTGAGTTTGGCAGGCGACACAAAGCTTTGCACAAGATGCAGCTGCTTTGTCACTCAGCCATTTTCCTGATTTGAGTGGGCGTGTGCCAACCATGAAGTGGGCAGGTACTTGAAAAATGAGCAGCGTAAGTACGTCACAAAGACTCACAAATCTCATCCGGTTGTTTTGCAAGCCTTGTGCCTTTCAAAGGCTATTACATAATTGACAAACTGCATAGCGGTACATGTCAAACTTAAACCTGGTTAGAGACTCGTTTTGACCTATGTTATGCATAAAACAGTGGGGAAAAATTGATTTTGAGGGCACGGGACCTTTAACAACAAAAGTAAAATTATTTTTTTTACTGTCAGTTATATACAATAACATTTTGCTAATTTGGCACCAAAAAAAAAAACTTCGCACAAAATAAATAAAAATAAATAAATAAAATAATAAATAAAGTAAATAAAAGACAAAAAATAGTTTGTCTTTTATTTACGCTATCAAAAACATGTTCCCATGGTGCTGCTAACTTTGTGAACTGAGTAACAAAAGCAAAAAAAGCAACAACAAAAAAACTAAATTAGTTAATAACTGGAAAAAGTACAGCTTACCAGTGTGTGTTTTTTCATATTATAAAAGCTTGTGGTTTTTAGGCTGGCACAACATGTTGGCCACAAATCATTCTTGTAGTTGACAACATCAAACAATTCTCTTAAATAAGACCATGGATGGGGAATATCTTGGAATATCAATAATCTGTTGACGTTGTTAATGCTCCCTGGTTCACGTTCCTCCATGTTGCTGCTGTCCCTTTTTGGTCCCCAAAGACCTCACTCACTCGATTAAGATCTCAAGTGCAGTTGACTTTACCTTTCTTTTTTATGTTGTGTTGTCATACGTGGAGGTTGACGATGTACTGAGCCCATTTTACAAAAAGTAGAAAGTACACATACAGTATGTGTTCAAATTTAGATTCTAAAAGCAGAAAGTTGTCCAAACAAAATCCATAATCAATTAAAGTACATATACCTGAAAAATCTACTTGTGTACAGTCACGAAGTACAGTAAAGTATTCGCACTTTGTTACTTCCCACCACTGGCTGCAGGTAGAACAAAAAAATGTCGTCGGTGTGTCAAGCCATTTTGTTGAGGTAATGACTGACCACTATAATGATCCTGGGGCTCTTGAATCCTGTAGCCGGAAGCACATTAGTGCCTCATTGCCAACTTTTTAATGGCTTTAATGACGATTAACGTCACTCGCTCCACAAAGAGCAGCAAAGGCTGATTGGCTTTCTTGTAAGACTGAGTCACTGTGAATGTTTGCTGTCATGTGAATAATGTGTGCTCTTCCGACCGACACACCATGAACCAAAGTTGTGATTTACCTTGTTTGTTCAGCTTACCAATACTGTACTGTATTTATGGAGCAACTAATTTAACTAAAGGAAACCGTTTGAATCTATCGCTACAGTAACCTTCGAACACGGAATTTCTCAGCATGTATTGATTCATACAAATACTGTCTTTTCATTTTTTGTCATTTTTACACAAACACACACTCATAACACATGACAGTCTGAGGTCTGCCTACCCAAAATAATGATACAGTATTCGTATAGCGCTGTATCAAAAATTCCACCTTCTTAATATAACCTTTAGTTAAATTAGTTGCTCCATAATACTGCACAGTTCTGATTAAAATTGTCTGAGCATTTAACAATGTTTCTATTGTGGCTATGGTTCAGTCTTCATTATGTGTCGTGCTGAGAGGCTTTTTAAATGCAACCATTACTTGATTACCTTATTAAGATATATGGAAAGGGGGGAAACTGCTGAAGTGTGTAGTGAGTGTACCATGGGATGCCATAAGAGGGAAAGAAAAATGCTGAAAATTCTAAAGGCCCAAGAATGATAGGAGTCCTAGATAATAGTATTTTCAATTATGCATGGCATTGAAGTGGTGGGACCTAAAGGGATATTCGCCTGGGCTGTCCACCCTGTGTATTGGATTTGCTCGCATTCAGTGGGTGCTCGGGTGGCGGCAGCTGCCGCCTAACTGAATATGTATAATGTTTTGTTTTTGTTTCTTTTTCTTTTTCTGACAGCTAGTGTCCTGTCTTGTGCTTATTTTTCTCTGTCCTCTATTTTCTCTTGGTCTCTCTGTTTTCAAAGCTTGTTCTGTCCAACTGAAATTTTCAGTAAATATCCATCATAATACAAATAACCACAGAAGCAGTATATAAAACACCGCTGTTGCACAGAAAAACTGCTACAGCATAAAAGGTACATATGCAGATCTTCCATTGTGCATGACCAAGCAGCCGAGCAGAGCAGGTTAAAAAAATTAATAAAAGGAAAAGACGGAGATTGTGTCTTTTGCAAATCAGCAAATCTCACTTCAGACAGATACCCAGTCCGTCCATCCTTTACATGTTTAGTAGGGTTGATTCTTGCCATGGTATTATACAACCCCAATGAAGTTGGGACGTTGTGTTAAACATAAATAAAAACAGAATACAATGACTTGCAAATCATGTTCAACCTATATTTAATTGAATACACTACAAATACAAGATATTTAATGTTCAAACTGATAAACTTTATTGTTTTTCGCAAATAATCATTCACTTAGAATGTTATGGCTGAAACACGTTCCAAAAAAGCTGGGACAGGGTCATGTTTACCATTGTGTTACGTCACCTTTTCTTTTAACAACATTCAATAAACGTTTGGGAACTGACGACACTAATTGTTGAAGCTTTGTACGTGGAATTCTTTCCCATTCTTGCTTGATGTACAGCTTCAGCTGTTCAACAGTCCAGAGTCTCCATTGTCGTATTTTACGCTTCATAATGCGCCACACATTTTCAATGGGAGACAGGTCGGGACTGCAGGCAGGACAGTCTAGTACCCGCACTCTTTTACTATGAAGCCATGCTGAAGTAGCGATTATGTATGAAATAAGAATTGCAATTAATTTAGGATAAAGTAATAAACCGGGAGCAACGTTTGCATTACTTCCGGTTTACCGTAGGTTTGGTTGTTAAAATCAAACTAATGTCTCAAAGGGCACCACGTAACTTTAGGCGAAATGACATCAAACCTTTTTAAATCAGTCTCAGAATCTGGAGGTTGTTACACTCTACGACATTTTGAGTCCTAGGTTACAGAAGTTTACATAAATTCAGAACACACACAAAATACGACCAAGAGGGGAATTTTATGGTATATTTAATGAAACACACAACTACAACTACAAACTACAAAAAGAAAATAACACTAAGGGTAAACGAAAGAAGGAAAATGATGCATACGAAAATGGAAAAGAGGACATCATGTGTGTGGTCGTTGGGCTAAACTAAATGACCGTGTGAGCGTTTAATGCCTTGAGTCAGAGAGTGAGAAGGCAAAGTTGGGATTTCGTATGAAACTAGTAATTTCCCCACAATTATTAAGCACTGATGTTGTACATCAAAGTAAGGATTGCAGCGTCGACTCACGAATGCAGATCAGCTGGTTTTTGGGGGTGGTCTCTCTTTGGTAGCTGCTCCGGGAGCAACGCGACAGATTTGGTTGCAGATGAAAAAGATGTAGAAAAATAAAAACAAAGGGAACAAGAGAGGCGGGAGAAGAAAAATGGCTGGTCATCACGCCTTCTTGGGAGAACTGGACATCTCTCTTCCTGCCTCTTTCGTGGCTCGCTGGGAATTTCAGCACGATCCCGCTTGGCTGGGAGCGGACCCGGTACCTTCGTAGTAGCGGCTCTAATCGCTTAGCGGAGGCCCACGTTTAGGCTGGGAAACTGTGTGCCCGCACAAAAGGGGAAACTGGGGAGGGGTGGCCGACGGCCAGCCCGGCTGGCGAACTGCCCGCAAGGTACGAGGAGAGGAAAAACAAGACTAGCCTGAACTCAACTCCCTTAGAAAGGTGTGAGTTTAGAGTTAAATAGTTAAAAACCCGGAACACACACACACACCCTGAACTCAACTCCCTTAGAAAGGTGTGAGTTTAGAGTTAAATAGTTAAAAACCCGGAACACACACACACACACACAACAGTACCCCCCCCCCCCTTAACGGCTGGCCCCAGGCGACCCTGGGGCCCCTGGATGCCCAACGTGGAAGTCCCGAATGAGCGAATCATCCATGATAAACGCAGACGGTAACCATGAACGTTCCTCAGGCCCATAGCCCTCCCAGTCCACCAGATATTGAAACCCCCTGCCCCTCCGACGAGACGACAACAGCCGCTTCACAGAGAAGACAGGGCCCCCATCCACAAACCGGGGGGGAGGAGGGGGCCTGGAAGGCGGGACCAGAGGGGACTCCCGGGCTGGCTTGAGTAGGCTGACGTGAAAAGTAGGGTGGACCCGCATCGACCTTGGGAGCCTCAGCTTCACGGTGACAGGGTTGATGGTTTTTGTGATGGGGAAGGGCCCAACGAACCTGGGAGCGAGCTTCTTGGACTCCACCCGGAGTGGAATATGTTTGGTCGAGAGCCAAACTCACTGACCCACTTTGTAGTTCGGGGCCGGTGTCCTCCGACGGTCAGCAGCGGCTTTGTAGAACCGTCCCTGGCGCAGCAGCATCTGGCGGGCTCGCCTCATAATACAAAGGTCATTGATGATGTAAAATAATTGTTAGTGTAAATGGTTGTCTGTCTCTTTATGTGCCCTGTGACAGACTGGTGACCACTCCATGGTCCAGTCTCCGTTTCATCTGAAATCAGCGGGGATAGGCTCCAGCTCTTTATGACCGTGAACAGGACAGGCGGCACAGAAAAGGAATAAATGGATTAAAACACACACACAAAAAACACAAACAAACAAAAAAATCCAGTCTAGTGGAATCCTTTGCAAAACAAGTTTCTTTTTACTAGTCAGTTCCATAAAAATAATCTTTCACCATCTCTGTCAGGATCTTAAGGAGAATCTGACATCATAAGTTATAAAACAAATTGCTTTGCGAGTAAGCCCAGTGTCCACATATTACTGAGTTTATTCACTCAATGAATCATCTTGAACTTTCTTTCCCACATTACAGCTCCAGATTAGCAAACTCTAATGCCTCTTTAGAAAATGATGTTTTAACATTGCACGACCACCAGTAATAGTAGGGTTTTCATCAACCGGGATGATGTAATTAGAGCCTAGAAGCACAAATCATGCATTAAGGAAAGGTTGGCACATTCTGCGGCAGGCACCTCAGGACACGCTTGTTGTCTTGAGAGGTGATGGAAAAAAATGTTTTGTCAGCTTCCTAGTAAGACTGTATTAAGTGTTTTAAGCTGCCTCTTGTCCCCTCTTGAACCGCCAAGTCCCTCATTTTACAACGGAAGGGCTGGACTGGAATAACACATGACGTCACCAAATGGCTCTGTCATGGATGCTTCGATTTATATTTTGATTTAGATAATGCTGTCATCAGTCGTGCAAAAACATGTTTAACACAGTAGCATAATGTTGAACTTTTAAACTGATTTCAATCATAGATTAGACATTTTTGGATAGACTGTGTCCTGATTTTGTTACTACAGTCAACCTCATCGTTTTGTATTTGTTCCCATAAGCACTCCTAGACAGGGTGAAAAGCCTTTATGCATGACCTTCCCTAAAGTAAGGGGGTGATCATCATCTGGAAAACTGACAAGTTGTAGCTAAAGTATAACGAAACAAACATGTTATTGTTTGCCACTTACAGGCACCTCCAGCTTCCATCCATCCATTTTCTATCCCGCTTCATTATGGTCAGGGGTGAGCTGAAGCCTATCCCAGCTGACTTTGGGCAAGAGGTGGGGGTACACCGCAAGTCAAACAATCATTTACACTCACATTCACATTCATTCATTCATTTTCTGTACCTCTTATCCTCACTCGGGTCGCGGGAGCCTATCCCCTCTATCTTTGGGCGAGAGGCGGTGTACACCCTATGGACAATTAGTCTAACATGCATGTTTTAAAATGTGGGAGGAAACTGAGCTACCTGTAGAAACCCCACACAAACAGTAAAAACATGCAAACTCCACACAGGAAGGCCAAACTCTGATTAGAACCACAACCCTGTGAGGTGGATATGCTAAGCACTTGTCTGCTGTGCCGCTGTGACTCCAGCTTCTTTGAGTTCAATAGCTACTTGACTCAAGCCTCCCTGTGTGTCGTAAAATTCCATTTAATAGGATGATCTGCATCACAGTACATGCTCTCCCCATGCTTATGTAGGTTTTCTCCAAGTACTTCGGCTTCCTCCCCCACTCCAAAAATATGCATGTTAAGTTCATTGAAGACTCTAAATTCTCCAGGTGTGAATATGAGCGTGAATGTTTGTCAAAATGGCCCCCACGATGTAGTATTTGCTTTTGTGATCAACTGGATTGCATCATACTGAGATCTACTGAAGGTCAAAATATTAGGATCACCTTTCAGTATGAGGTAATGCAGTTCTAAAGCAAACAAAAACTACAATAAATGAATGTGCATGTTTGTAGACTATCTCAAAATATCCCTCTGCATGTGCTCCATCTGTTTATGATAATGTACAATAAAATTTATTCAATGAAATGTTCCAAAATGTGATTACTTTGAGTAGAACAAAAAGTATTTTGTATTCTGAATGACATTTAATGCATTAGGGTAAAAAAAAAAAAAAAAAAATCTAAATTGAAGAACTAGATACCATTTTTGGCCCATGTTGAGATATCAGGTGCTGTTACAAACAAACAATTGGAACAGAAGGGCGGTCAAGCCAATTTGGCACACAGGGGACGCTACAAATTAAACCCATGACTGTAACAAAAAAGGAGGTCCCCTCTGGAAGTTCTTCTCCATTATTTTTCCTCTTAAGTTTGCATTACAGTGGGATGCGGTTATAGGAGGTTTTAGCCATTTATGTCAGCATGTGGCATACTCACTGGTCACTGGTCAATTGTACTGTCACGCTCACTGAATACGGACGGGATTACGAAAGTGCGACAAGTGTAAAATCTTTTTGGTTGTACGGGTATCATAAATAACAAACAAGTGAACAAGGAAAGAGTTTTTGTGTTTGCAGTGGGAGGTGACATTTTCTGGCAATTTGTTTGTGTAGCCTCTCCAGCCTTGCCGTATACTTTGGGAATCACACTGAATACTTTGGAAATCACTTTGAATACTGAACTTCATTTCATCACTTGGACAGAAACATGAGCCAGTGCGAGTTGATCAGGTAATCTTAGGCCATTGATCATCATATTTATCAAGGCATGTCTGTTTGTAATTTTCTCTGTTTTCAGACTACGAGGAAACAGATTATGTACATGGAGCAGCAACACAGATTGTTTAAATAGTACAAAATTAATCATTATAGCCCTTCATTCTCCAGATATTTCAAAAGTGTAACCTATTTGATTTTGGCTTGAGGCTCTAAGAAGCATTCTTGTCAAGCCCCAAAGAGAGTGAAGAAAAGACTTGTTGAGTGATTACCTCAACTCTGACCCTCCCTTGTTTGGTTCTCTGAAGGGATGACTAATTGTTCCACATTACAGAAAGTCACTCTGAGTTGAATGGGAAATGGGACACTGATGACTTTATTGAGATCTTTTAAAAATGCATAATGCTCCTACACAGTGATTCTTTTAATAGTCTGTTTTTCTCCCCTTGGTTTAATAAAATATGATTCAACTTGAAGGTGCCACCCACACTGTTCAAGGTCCCCAGCTCACCTGAAAATCTGTTCGCTCAAATATCAACTCAAATATAGCACACACAAAACTATGTTTGCAACTTTTTGCCTGAGGACTAAGAAGACAACAGCTAGACTAGAGAACAACAAAGGTGGAACAACAGGGGAATGCAGGCAGTATATTGGTCAACCTGACGATTGTTTCAATTGAAAATGGTTTCTCAGGGTCAACAATACCGCTCCACAAGAGAATTAAAGATTTAAACTGAGAGATTAAAACGGTCTATTTTCTATGTATGTAACAGATGCCGACTCGCACTGTGTGAATGCACATTTGTAAAAACTCAGGAGCGCTTTTAGCTCAGCGTACTCGACTTCCAACCGGTAACACGGTGACAGTGCAGGTTTGATCCCATGTGTGGCTGGAGGGCACAGAATCGCTACTGTTACATGTATTGGACAAAAGGTCAAAGTGAAGAATAATTGGTTCTGCCCCAGGGCGTCTACAGTTGAGGTGTGTAATTAATTGAGCCACTGTGGTAAATACAAATTCACTGTGGTAAAAAACGCAGTTTAGTAGAGTGGAAAAAAACATGAACATTTGTACAAATACTGCCTGAATATAGCCCACTAACACAATAAGTGTCCTGTCTGGGACACCAATATTCTAAACTGCCAAAGCAGGGGAACCTGGATTTGATCTGGTAAGGACAGAGATGCAGTTCTTTGTATTACAAGTTATGATTTTATGGTAAATCGTTAAATATTGTTGCTTTAATACAAATGTGAAAAATAAGATCATGCATGTACTGTATATTCTGGTCAAATCCATTCTGAACATGAACAGAACCTATAGTCTGTATTGACAAACAGTATTAACCGCATTTCTAATTTTCATTTTTGCAAGTAGAAATTAAAACCTGCAAAAAGGAAAAACAAGAGTGATCTTATCAGAGGGAGGAATGCACCCGTCTTATGTTTAGGACTTCTTTAATCAAGGCAGTTTGCGGAATCATTTCTCTGGGGTCTAAAAAATTGTTTTCACGTAAACGATCAGTTTTGCCATCCATTTGAACCGCAACAAGAGTGACAAATGCCATTTGTGTGGCTGCTGATAAATTTGTTTGAATCAGCAAAACACAATTCTCACCCAAAATGCTTCTTGTAGGAGTAAGTCTGCTCTTTGTTTATGTACAGAAAAGACAAACACAAATCGTCCCAAATTGGTCTTTCTTCTTGAGTGAGTGCAGTTGGTGAGGGTGAGGAAAATGGTAGCAAAGCTATCATCGCTGATGGACAACAATTCCCAATCAATGTAGGAACCCATTAAAAATACTCAGCAGCTGCTTCAGTGACAGACTTCTTCACATTCAAGTGTGTGAAGACGCAAAACCTCCTTCCAACTAAAGCCACACTTTACAGACGAAACTGGTTATACTGTATGGTCTATACGAAATGTGTCATATTCAAGATCAGTTTTTGTCTCAAGACCAATTTTGGGTGGTCTTAGCCAAAAATTTGTCTTGTCTCTTTCAGATATAGTACTACTACTTTAAAGGTAATTTCGATATGACATCTTGAAGCAAAGTTATTTGCTTTTTGGCAGCTACCCACTCATGTTTAGACTTTGTGGTTAGCTCGGTTTTACAGAGAGAGTTTGCTTCTGCAGTTTAGCTCATATTATCATATGCATCACATCTGCCTGAGAAATGTTACGGAAGTAAAAGTGATTTAACTGATTTTCAGCTCAAGAAAATTAGTGATGCATGATAACTATTATCAGTGATAGTCAATATTTAAAAAAAAAATTATAAACACATATGCCATGAATATCCTGTACCTGACACAGCAAAAGCAAATTACAAACATTATTTTCGTGCACACAAAGTGCAACCGTCTCCAATGGCAGAGCGCTGATGTGAAATACGGAAATGGTTGGTCGTCAGGTGCTATAGGGTTATACCATTTAATATCTTTGTTTTGTTTTTTTAATTATTTCAGAATCCGAATCATCTTTATTTGCCAAGTATGTCCAAAAAAACAGACAAGGAATTTGTCTCCGGTAGTTGGAGCCGCTCGAGTACGACAACAGACAGTCAATTGACAGAGAACGCTTTTGAGACATAAAGACATTGACAGTCATGTAATGTCTCCAAAGACGAACGAAAAACACAAAAACAAAAACAATACTACAAAATGTCTGCAGCTATGAAATGCTTCTTCATTAGACACCAAAATACCTTTTTAAATTGAAACTATGAATTTTTCCTTTGTCTCACGTACCTCATGTAATACAAATTGCAAACGAGTTGTCTTCTTGAGAAAAAAAAATCCACTCACTTGAGACCTTTTTGTTATAACAGTGCAGCTCAGATTTCTTGTTGGTGTTAGAATGCTGTTACTATTTAAATTATTGGGAAAAATAGTTTTTTAATTTTACTTTCTTAGAAACATGAAATCTTGTTAAAATAAATTAAAAAGATAAATAAAATATCAATATTCAAAATGGTTGTATATTTTTGATGCAAAAACCAAAGTCCCAAAAATTCTGGGTTGTCGTCTTCTGAGCGACAAGTATGAACTCAGACATTATGAGATCAACATGGGCACAAACAGCAAACAAGCAGCTCTCTATCACAAATCTGCACCCTAAATATGACGACCACACAGTTTCTATGCTCAGCATTGATGTTTGGTCAAAACAAGATACGGGCTGCTGATCCTGTGTATATAAAGTATCTACTATGTCTGCATTTGTGTGCAAAAGATTTTACTATTCAACATGTTGAAATGCTGGATAAACCATGCAGGAAGTTTACAGCAAGTTGCAAGCCTGGCATGTTTCTTTGGAAATGAAGGGCCAATCTCAACAAAGGGACATTCACACCTAACACTGAAAGTGCTGTGTCTATAGTTTGTGTTTCTTGTTCATGCTTTGGAAGCTGTTGCTTTCAGTCTCTCTACATATATATACTGTGCACTGTATGGTCAAAAGTACAACTATAATTTTACTCAGGAATGCCCCAAGTTGTGAGTTTTTAAGGCGATGGATCGAACCATCGCAAAAAAATCGCAGTTGGCAACTCACCCCCACATATTGAGTGATTGCATCCTTTGTGTACCTTGCTTTATCCAATGGGGTTCTGACCATGGAGAATAAGTTAATGTTCAGGATTTTCTGTTCAAAGGGGAACTAAATTCTCCATTGGTTGATTGAACAATGAATTCATTAGAGGTGTGTTTTATCCATCCAATTGTTGTCCTCCGGACACCCTGGATTGGTTGCCAACCAAGCGCCTGGCACATATAGTCAAACAACCATTCACACTTACGTTTACACCTTTTCAAGTTTTTTTTTAATTAGCATTTTTTTTTGGGCGTCGGCACAGTGGGCGACTGGTTAGCACATCTGCCTCACAGTTCTGGGGACCAGCATTAAAATCACGGCCCCGCCTGTGTGGAGTTTGCATGTTCTCCCCGTGCCTGCGTGGGTTTTCTCCGGGCACTCCGGTTTCCTCCCACATCCCAAAAACATGCATGGTAGGTTAATTGAAGACTCTAAATTGCCCGTAGGTGTGAATGTGAGTGCGAATGGTTGTTTGTTTCTATGTGCCCTGCGATTGGCTGGCAACCAGTTCAGGGTGTACCCGCCTCGTGCCCGATGATAGCTGGGATAGGCTCCAGCACTCCCGTGACCCTTGTGAGGATAAGCGGCTCAGAAAATGGATGGATGGATGGACTCCGGTTTCCTCCCACATCCCAAAAACATGCGTGGTAGGTTGATTGACGACTATAAATTGCTCGTAGGTGTGAATGTGAGTGCAAATGGTTGTTTGTTTCTATGTGCCCTGCGATTGGATGGAAACCAGTTCAGGGTGTACCCCGCCTCCCCGCCCAAAGATATCTGGGATAGGCTCCAGCATTCCACGACCCTAGTGAGAATAAGCGGTAAAGACAATGAATGGATGGATGTATGTATGGATGGATGGATGTTTTTGGGCAGCCAATATACACAAAAAAATCCATGCAAGCACTAGGAGAACATAAACAAATTCCACACAGGAGGGCACAAGTCACAATTGGAAATCAGAGCCTCGCGACTATGAGGCAGACTTACTACCTAACTGCTTGAATACCGTGCAGTCAGTCTCTTTTAAATTATTTGTCCGTATAGCAAACTAACATTGTGACTTTAGATTTGTTACATATAAGGCCCCATAAACTACAGTACAGTATGATGTTTGTCAAAGCCTTTTGACTTCTATGACCTACTAAATACGCTTCAAACATGCCCATAGAGGATAGCTGTCGTTCTTATGTAATGCTACACTTGGTCCGATGAGACCTGGGTTTGCGTCACTTTTGCTTGCGTCTTTTTAGCCAAGAGATTTGAAAGCCCTTGCTTTGCTGGCATGCTATGCTATTTTGTTTGCCTATTGGCTTTGAGCTAATGCTCAGTTACAGCAAATGACTTCACGCCATATGGAAATATAAAGTGTAAAGAAATTACACTAATTGCACAGGACACATTCTTTCTCTTAAGATTCCATGAGGGTCTTTTTCACTTGGTAGATTTCCTAAAATGGATTTTTTTTTCATAATCACAACCAGTAAGGAGGCCACAGTTTCTTTTTCTTGTCAGCATTGATTATGCAAAAACTATTGGGCTGAATTTTAAATTAGTGGAGGTGTACGAGTTCATTGCCAGCGGTCTGCACTGTCTGACAATACCTCTGTTTACTTTACCAACTTGGCCAGTTGTAGTTATGTTAAATGTTCAAACAAACTATACACTGCAAAAACTCAAAATCTTACCTCGAATATTTGTCTTATTTCTTGTCAAAACTAGAACTTAAAATAAGACTTATCATCTAAAACTTAGTTTTAGGACCATTTTCATTTGTTTCAAGCTCCTTTAAACTTGAAATAAGTTTGCCAGTTGAGGAAGAAAAGAAAACCCTAGTCAACTTGCATTTTTTAAATTGCGAGTTATTGTTATGTGAAAGAGCAGCACGGCGCAAGGGGGGTTAGCACATCCGCCTGGCAGTTCTGAGGTTGGAGATTCAAATCTGGGCTGCGCCCTTCCGGTGGAGTTTACATGTTCTTCCTGTGCTTCCGTGGGTTCTGTCCGTGTACTACGACTTCCTCCCACATTCCAAAAACATGTCCTTATGAAATTGTCCTTAGGTATGAATGAATGTCACTGTGAGTCTCCCCATTAAGTCAGATTGGATAGGCTGCAGCTCACCAATCAACATAGTGATGATAAGCAGTCCAGAAAATGCATGGATGCATGATTTTGTTTTCATCACTTTTTTTCGTTTATTAGATTATTATCCATCCATCCATTTTCTGAGCCGCTTCTCCTCACGCGGGTCGCGGGTGTGCTGGAGCCTATCCCAGCTATCTTCGGGCAGGAGGCAGGGTACACCCTCAACTGGTTGCCAGCCAATCGCAGGGCACATAGAAACAAACAACCATTCGCACTCACAGTCATGCCTACGGGCAATTTAGAGTCTCCAATGAATGCATGTTTTTGGGATGTGGGAGGAAACCGGAGTGCCCGGAGAAAACCCACGCAGGCACGGGGAGAACATGCAAACTCCACACAGGCGGGGCCGGGGATTGAACCCGGGTCCTCAGAACTGTGAGGCTGATGCTCTAACCAGTCGGCCACCGTGCCGCCTAGATTATTATCAGATTTGAAATTTAATTTGAAAAATCTTGACATTTTCAAGCTACTGTGAGGTACAGTATTTGCATTTCATTGGACAGCACCACTAACAAATCCTCATCGTACTATCACATAGTACTGTGTAGCATCATTTAGGGCTCTGTAAAGTTGGGACGAGTACTAACAAGATTCATTACATAACCTCAAGCTGTGTTAACAATAGGAATCCCATAGTATTTGGAAAAATATATACTGCAGCTGACTAGTGACTAGCTACAACTGGCAAGCGAGGGAAAACTTGCCAAGAGTTGGAAAAGGCTGGGCACGGTGGCCGACTGGTTAGAGCGTCAGCCTCACAGTTCTGAGGAGCGGGGTTCAATCCCCGGTCCCGCCTGTGTGGAGTTTGCATGTTCTCCCCGTGCCTGCGTGGGTTTTCTCCGGGCACTCCGGTTTCCTCCCACATCCCAAAAACATGCATTAATTGGAGACTCTAAAATTGCCCGTAGGCCTGACTGTGAGTGCGAATGGTTGTTTGTTTCTATGTGCCCTGCGATTGGCTGGCAACCAGTTCAGGGTGTACCCCGCCTCCTGCCCGATGACAGCTGGGATAGGCTCCAGCACGCCCGCAACCCTAGTGAGGAGAAGCGGCTCAGAAAATGGATGGATGGATGGATGGAAAAGGCTGTTATTTTCCCATTCAATTAAGAAATCATTATCAAATTGTAAGGTCAGCAGAAAAGATGTAAGTGCTTTTTTTTAAATTGTGATTTCTTTCTTTCTTTTTTTCCACATTACTCATCCCTAATGTGTTTTTCAATTGACTTACTGTGCAACAACTGGAGGATAACAGGTTTCATTTCTTGGACTGTGAGCCATTGCTGTCATGGGTGTGTGTTCTGGTTGTTGCTTTCACCCTGTCACGTGCACACCTGCTCCTGATAGCATCTTCCCCACCTGTGCCTCGTTTACCCTAATTACCCCATACATTTAACCTCCTGTCTCATTCTTTCTGGTCGCCAGTGCGTTGTACCTTGTCACGTTCCAGCATTCCTTGTTTCCACGGCACCGACTCATAGTAAGACGAGACCCTGTTCTGATTTTTGACCTTGCCTCTTTGCCTCACGTTTTTTGGATACTGTTGCCTTTTCTGATTGCCTGCCTGTCTGCCTCTGCTCGTATATTAAACTTCTCTTTTTTTAAACTGTCCATCTGTATTGGAGTCGTGCATTTTGGGTCCTGTCCTCTGTTCCGTTCATGACAGAACAAACTGGCCATAACATGGACCCAGCAGACTCCGACCCGGTGCGCAAAGCCCTCCAAGCGTAGGGTCGACACATCTCGAAGCAGGATGAGCAGCTTGCTGCCCTCCACCTTCATCTAAAGGGACTGTCGGAGAATCAGGACACTATGATGAGACAGGTAGCCTCACAGTTTGAAGTTCTAATGAATATGGTTCAGAACATAGAACCAGCTGGCACAGTACCTGATGCCGCCACTGTACCACCGTTTCCATGTGAAGCAGTCACCATGCAGCCACCTGCCACCTCCGCTGCTGTCTGCCCACAGCTCTCTCGAGACCGGAGAGGTTATCTGGATATTCTGGGAACATTAAGCCATTTATCACTCAGTGCGAACTCCACTTTGAGCTGCAGGCAGCTGCCTTCCCCAACGAGCGGGCAAAGATTGCTTTTGTCATTTCCCACCTGACTGGTCGTGCGGAGGCGTGGGCTACTGCTGAATGGAGCCGCAATTCCGTCGCATGTCATTCTTGGGCTTCTTTCGTAAAGACTATGGAGCAAACTTTTCAGCATTCCACACCAGGTCGTGAGGCAGCTCGCTCCCTTGTCACCTTACAACAAGGCAAGCGCAGAGTGTCAATTACGCGATTGAGTTTCGCATTCTACCAGCTGAGAGTCAGTGTAACAACAGGGCACTACTCAATGCATTTTTTCAAGGACTATCCCCCGCCGTCAAGGATCATTTGGTCCCACTGGACCTGCCGACCGACTTGGACGCTCTCATCGCTCTCGCAGTGAAGATCGACAAAAGGCTTTTGGATCGCGAGCTGGAAAGAGTTCGGCGGAAGGATGCGTCACCGCACACTTGGAGGACGAGCCTCGGTGACCAGCCAAACCAAGGCAGATCCCCTGTTGCCGGTCTCAATCCACTGGCTAGCGTCACCACGGATTAACCCATGCAACTGGGCAGGTTCCGTCTCTCCCCTGAGGAACGTCAACGGCGGCTGAGGGAAGGGCGGTGCTTCTACTGCGGGCAGTTGGGTCATTCCGTGAGCAACTGTCACGTCAAGGTTGCCCGTGTACGGTATGGTTGCCAAGGGTACGGGAGCAGTGAGTCTAAATTTCATTACGGAAGACCCTACCCGGGTTCTTCCTAAAGTGACACTCTGCTCTCCTGATCAAGATATTTATACACCTGTGTTGATTGACTCTAGTTCTGATGCAAATTTACTCAACTCCCTCCTCCTTAGACGGATGCACCTTAGAACCTTTCAAGTAAGGCGCCACCGCAACAATTATGCTGCAGACGGCAGTTTTATGGGCAAGATCACTCACCGCACCCACTCACTCACATTGACATTTCCTGATTCTCACTCGGAACGCATTAGTTTTCATGTTTTTGACGCCATGAATTATGACCTTATTTTAGGGCACCCATGGTTGAAATTGCATAACCCCCACATTGACTGGTCCTCTGGGCATGTTATGTCATGGGGCAGCAATTGCGCCCAGAACTGTTTCAAGCCTCCATGTAATGTTCAGGGAAATGTTTCTAATGAAATTCCAAAGACCCCATCGGGGGAGCCTGACTTATCTCAAGTGACCACCTGTTACCATGACATTAGAGACGTTTTTTTCCAAATCAAAAGCCAAATCCCTTCCACCCCACAGACATTATGACTGTGCAGTTGACTTGCTGCCTCGGATCACACCTCCACGGGGGAGGTTGTTCTCTCTTTCAGGGCTAGAACACAAGGCTATGAATGAGTATGTGGAAGAATCACTGGCAGCTGGGATCATTCGCCCATCTTCATCCCCTGCGGGAGCAAGATTTTTCTTTGTGGACAAAAAGGACAAGACCCTGCGACCCTGTATCGATTACCGGGGTCTCAACGAGATAACTGAAAAACAGGTACCCTCTTCCTCTCATCTCCACCGTCTTTGAGTTCCTGGAGAGAGCCAAGGTTTTCACCAAACTGGACTTAAGAAATACGTATAATCTAGTCAGGATAAGGGAGGGGGATGAATGGAAAACAGCATTCAACACACCAACGGGACATTGAGTATTTGGTAATGCCTTTTGGACTCACTAACGCACCAGCTGTTTTTCAAAACCTTGTCAATGATGTCTTGCGTGACATGTTGAATGTCTATGTTTTTGTCTATTTGGACGATATTTTGATATACTCCCCGGATGAGGAGACTCATGTCCGCTCTGTGTTGCAGCACTTACTGTAGAATGAACTTTGTCAAGGCTGAGAAATGTGAGTTCCACAAGGCGTCCGTTTCTTTTCTGGATTTCGTGCTGGCTCAAGGTGAAGTCAAAATGTACCCTTGCAAAGTGGATGCCGTGATTAATCACGCAGACCCTTTGTGTGAAACCCGGTTTGTCAGTCAGCAGCGTTACAGAAACTGAAATCGAGCTTTACCTCCGCTCCCATCCTCACTTTGCCAGATCCCAACCAGCAGTTTGTTGTAGAAGTTGATGCGTCTGATGCCGGAATAGGGGCAGTGCTCTCCCAGGAATGTCTCAAGGATGGTAAGTTACTCTCTAAAAAAGTGACTCCAGCCGAGAGAAATTATGACGTAGGTGACCGTGAACTGAATGTGGTATCGGATAGGGGCCCCCAATTAATTTCACGATTTTGGTAAGAGTTTTGCCATCTAATAGGTGCTACCGTCAGTCTGTCATCTGGGTTTCATCCTGAAACCAACGGACAAACCGAGAGGCTGAACCAGGACCTGGAGACTGAGCTCCGATATCTCGCTTCAGGAGCCACAATCCTGGTCTCAGAAACTGGTTTGGGTCGAGTTCTCTCACAACTCTCTCCCCTCTGCATCCACTGGTCTATCGCCTTTTCACATTGTGCATTGTTACCAACCATCTCTGTTTCCTGCCATAGTCCCAGAATCCACGGTTCCAGCTGCATTGACCTTGGTGAGACGCTGCAGGAGGACCTGGGAGCGATTGCCTGCCAGTGTACCGACCTCTGCTCGTATATTAAACCTCTCTTTTTTGAAACTGTCCATCTGTATTGGAGTCGTGCATTTTGGGTCCTGTCCTCTGTTCATGACAATTACCTGCATTAAGTAAATGACAGGAATGATTATGTGAGCGGCTTTAATACTGCAACTCTTTCTGGAGCAGTGGTGATTATATCGCAGTGATTTCCAACCTTTGTGGAGCCAAGATACATATTTTCTCACGGCAAACCAACAAACAAAAATGTCACAAAAAGTGGATACATTAATTACTGTATGTACTTCCTGCCATCTAATAGAATATCATTTATTTGTTCTGGCTGTCACTTTGCCTCACTGGCATCAATAGATGAATAAAATACATTATTTCTTGGAAATACTTTTTTGAGCATCCATCCATCCATTTTCTGAGTCACTTCTCACTAGGGTTGCGGCCGTGCTGGAGCCTATCCCAGCTATCATCGGGCAGGAGGCGGGGTACACCCTGAACTGATTGCCAGCCAATCGCAGGGCACATACAAACAAACAACCATTCGCACTCACATTCATACCTACGGGCAATTTAGAGTTTTCAATTAACTTGCATGTTTTTGGGATGTGGGAGGAAACCGGAGTGCTCGGATAAAACCCACGCAGGCACGGGGAGAACATGCAAACTCCACACAGGCGGGGCCAGGGATATAACCATGCTCCTCAGAACTGTGAGGCTGACGCTCTAACCAGTCGGCCACCGTGCCGTAAAGTAAAATTTGATATTTACCACGGCACACCTGAAGAACGCTCACGTTACACTAATGTGCCCCGGCACACTGGTTGGGAATCACTGTTATATAGGCATAGTCAAGCATGAGTGATGCAAAGCAGAAGGCAGGTCACATGAATCTGTTATGGTTTTCATGGTGTGAAACACAAAATTTGCTCATGCCTGAAAGATCCATCCATTTTCTATACCTCTTGACCTCAATATGGTCTCAGTTGAGCTGGAGCCTATCTCAGGTAACTTTGGGTGAGAATCGGGTTACACCCAGTCAATCACAGGGCATATGAGAAATATCTATGGAGGTTTAATTCGGCAATGATAACAAAACGTGGCACTCCACAACTAAAGTCCTGGTATGTTTGAGTGATATTAACAAAACAAACAAACAAGCAAACCAAAGCAGAGTAAAGTGATGGTCGCAGTAACGGGATCTGACCAAAATTGTAAATATGTATGTCTCATTCTGGTTTTAAGAGCTACAATAGCTTATACCTGCTGAAGGATCAGATGCTTGGTGCTATTCTTCAAATATGTTGTTGTCTTGGGTTACTTCTTAGAACAACTATACTGGTGAGCTTTCTTGAAAAAACATTTACATTATCTCTCAGAATAGTGATGATTCCAAATGTTTCAATGTGTAGTGCTTTGAAACGACAAAAATAAACATTATTTTTTGTAAGTAAAATGGCTCATGTATAAAAGTTAAATGTCTGTAGAGATGCTGTTTTCAGGTAGATTGTTCGAAGTTTTCAAAAGATTAAACTAAAACAGATCATCACAGAGGGTCGCATCCCATCGAGGAAAAACAAACATCCTCCAGCTGCAAAAGGATGATTTTGCGTGTGTGTTCATGAGGAATGTGATCATGTTGTGTGCTGTAAATTATCCTGTATGGGAGGAAGCTGCGGTTTACTTGTCCTTTAAAGGTCCTTGTGAAGATCCCAATTGTTGAAATCCACTCCCTGTGTGCCTCATCAAGATCTTTCATCTTCATCATTCTCAGTGCATGTCACGTCATATACGTGCAGGAAACCACAGCAGTGGTTCTAGCCACTATCAACATTGATGATAAAAGATACATAAGCTCAAGTTAGTTCCTCAGAATTTCCTTTGAAATTCCAGTGTCACTATAAACGTGTCTGTTGGTTTGGACTTATTGTGATCACTTTTTTTTCTTTTAATGTTGTATGGTCTCTTTTCTCACAAGTTTTTATTGTTGTCTGTTATTGTCTGTTACATGTCAGGCCAAACCAAGCGGCTAGAGATTTGTTAACCCTGGTGAAAAAGTAATTATTTGTAAGTAATCAATTCTAATTGTTCTAGATTGCCCATAGGTGGGAATGTGAGTGCGAATGGTTGTTTGTTTGTATGTATCCTGCGATTGGCTGGCAACCAGTTCAGGGTGTACCCTGCCTCCTGCCCGATGAGAGCTGGGATCGGCTCCAGCGCGCCCGCGGCCCTAATGAGGAGAAGCGGCTCAGAAAATGGATGGATATTGTAGTTGTGGGCTTTTTTTAAACTGTTACCATTTCCAATTTTAGATCAGCGGTTTGAGTAACGCTGTATGCTTTATACAGAAGTATTTGTGCTTTCATGCTTGGAATGATGTTTTAAAGAAGACATTCTTTCTGCGAACAGGATGTGAGGCGCATCTTCAAACAACAAAAGATTAACAAAGCGGCAGGCCCAGACCATGTGTCCCCATCTTGCCTCAAAGTCTCCGCGGACCAGCTCGCACCAGTCTTCACTCAGATCGTCAATAGATCTCTGGAACTGTGCGAAGTACCATCCTGTTTCAAATGCTCCACCATCATTCCAGTCCCCAAGAAACCTGCAATCTCGGGTCTAAATGACTACAGGCCTGTCGCCTTGACATCTGTGGTCATGAAGTCCTTTGAACGTCTCGTGCTGGACCACCTCAAGAGCGTCACAGGTCCCCTGCTGGACCCTCTGCAGTCTGCGGATGATGCAGTCAACATGGGACTGCACTTCATCCTAGAACACCTCGACAGTGCAGGGACCTACGCGAGGATCCTGTTCGTGGATTTCAGCTCACCGTTCAACACCACATCCCTGAACTCCTTTCATCCAAGCTTCTCCAGCTCAGCGTCTCACCTGCCATCTGCCAGTGGATTTACAGCTTTCTGAAGGGCAGGACAGAGCAGGTCAGGCTGGGGGAGGCCACCTCATCCACACGCAGCATCAGCACTGGGGCGCCCCAAGGTTGTGTCCGCTGGTCTTCTCTCTCTACACGAACGACTGCACCTTAGCGCACCCGGCTGTCAAACTCCTGAAGTTTGCAGATGACACCACTGTCATCGGCCTCATCAAGGACGGTGAGGAGTCTGCATATCGACAGGAAGTGGAGGGGCTGGAGCTGTAGTGCGGCCGACACAACCTGGAGCTGAACACACTCAAGACTGTAGAGATGGTCATGGACTTCAGGAGGCGTCCTTCGCCACAGCTGCCCCTCATGTTGTCCAGCTGCCTTGTGTCAACCGTCGGGAATCTTCAAGTTCCTGGGAATTACAGTCTCTCAAGACCTGAAGTGGGCGACCAACATCAACTCCGTCCTCAAAAAGGCCCAGCAGAGGATGTACTTCCTGCGGCTTCTGAGAAAGCACGGCCTGCCACAGGAGCTGCTGAGGCAGTTCTACACAGCGGTCATCGAATCAGTCCTGTGTTCTTCCATCACAGTCTGGTTTGGGGCTGCTGCAAAAAAGGACAAACTCTGACTGCAACGGACAATCAAAACTGCTGAAAGGATTGTCGGTACCCCCCTACTCACCCTTGAGGACTTGCACGCTGCCAGAACTAAGACAAGAGCGTGCAAAATCTTCTCGGACCCGCCACATCCCGGTCACCAGCTCTTCCAGCTCCTTCCCTCATGTAGGCGCTACCAATCAATGCAAACTAGAACTAGCAGACATTCCAACAGCTTCTTCCCTCTTGCAATCAACTTCTTAAACACCTAACCTACAATTCCATTACAACATTCTGGCAATTTTTTGACTTGAGTTTGTTGTCACATTTCTGTGGGGCCAATTATATATTACTCGTGCACTCACTGTAGTAGTCTCGCCACGCTGCACTATTTGCATATCTGTTGTTGACCAATACTGGCCACTCATGCCAGAGTAGCATCTGCTCCATTTGCACACTGATTGAGGAGTATCTGCAACATTTGCACAATCAAATTTGTCCCAGATTATCACACTACTCGTCACTTTAAACTGCATACACTCCTTGAAGTCTCGGCGCCCTTTGCACAATGGTCACTGCACCAGACTATTGCAATATTAGTCATTTGAACTGCTCTAAGTGCTAGAGGACTCTGCATCTTTTTGCACAATTGTCAAAAAAAAAAATGTACCAGCATTACCAGATAACTAGCAACCCTTTATTGCTCAGTGACTGTTTTTTTTTTTTTTTTTTTTTTTTTTTCTCAATGTCTTTATGTCTCAAAAGTGTTCTCTGTCAATTGACTGTCTGTTGTCGTACTAGAGCGGCTCCAACTACCGGAGACAAATTCCTTGTTTTTTGGACATACTTGGCAAATAAAGATGATTCTGATTCTGATTCTGATTATGCACTTTTTCCGCCTTCCAAGAGTATGTCTGTGACAAAATACCCCAAGAATCAAGAATTATAAACACTTTAAGCACCCTATTTTTGTCAGAAATCAGGCTCTTTTTTTTCCTTTTTTTTTTGAGGGGACAGCTGTGTCTCGTGAAAAAAATCAGAACCCTTCCCCCCCACTCCAACCGCACCACTACTGCTGGGCCAATAGTTAGGTAGATTGAATTACCATGACGGCTTGGGCGGGAACTTGCTGGCTGCACTGCTTGTTGAGCCCAGAGTCTAAACAAAATAAGTGTGAAGCTCCCACAAAGATACGATGGATTGTATTTTCCCAAATATCCTTCTCACATAATAATATCATATTATTATGATTATGATTATAATTACTTGTATTTATCCAGTTATGAGGGCAGATTCTTATTTGCAATGCCGACCTGGCTGCAGACAGCAGAGTACAAGGCAAAATAACAGCAAATACAAAGACTAACGCTTTTACAGTATTGTTATGATAATATTACTTTCACCATACGAAGGTATCCGTTTTTACTGGATCCAGTAGCAAGCAAAGGCTGAGACGTTTGTGGTGAATAATTTATTAAAAAAGGAAGTGGGAATTGGATCTCTGAGGCGTAATGGCGGGTTGTCGAGATGGGGAACATGCGGCGTGAGCAGGTGGATGGTTTGGTGGCGTGGTGGAAGGAGTCAGCAAGGTGGGGACACGGAAGCAACACTGAGGACGAGGAAGAGCATGGGAGTCAGAATAATACAAATTAAGCATAGTTTACGAGAATGTGCAAGGCCGGTGTACCATGGTGGAACGTAAATACTCTGGCGAGGATTTCCAGGATCTGGCAGGTTCTTATGCAGGCAGAGATGATGACGGCTGATTGAAAACAGGTGCAATGCCAAGGTGGTTCTGAGAGAGACAGAGAGAGAGAGAGAGAGGGAGAGTGAGGGAGGGGCGCAAAGCGCCACCCAAGCTCCAAAACAGGAACTACAAGGATAGCTCATGACAATTACCATATTATTATTTTTCCTATCGTCTTCCCCTGTTGATTTTAATACGCACTTGGCTCAGTATCTGTACAGCATTCATTGTAACACTTTTTGTGTGTCTCCCCCCCCCCCCCCCCCCCCCATCTGAGAGAACAGCTACTGTGATATGTCAGAGCTGAGAACTAAATTAAAAGTCACAGATAAAATGGCTTACAAGTTTAAATGTTATTGCATTTCCCCGACTCGCATTTCCAGACATGTTAGATAATGTAATATAATGGAACGACATGAGAAAAGTGTACCTCTTCTTGAAACCACTGTCATTCTTATTAGATCGGTTTCTTTTCTCTAGTATATATTTGCCTACAAACACACTGTAAATGTCAGTGAAATGTGAATCACAACTGGCTCATGTGTCTTACATGCAACATAGTACTGCATTTTAATGGCATGAACTAAAAGGTTCATTGGCTGTCGAGTTGAAACTAGCAAATCTAATCCTGTCTCAATGTTACAGACAAATGTGAGAATTGTCTTCTTTGGCCAGCTGAATCAAACAATTTGACAGCAGATCTACTGTATTTTCCAAGGAATAAATATTTTCTGTTTTCATTTAAAATATATGTTGTGTTCCTGTAAATGATCATTCCTCAACAGTACTTTAAGATTTGTCTGTCTTTGATTCTGAAACCTGAGTAAAGTAGATAGGAACAGTGACAGCATGTATTTTATAATATTGCTTACAAATAAAGCGGTGTTTTACTTACTTTTATGGCTCTGGTCTATAAAATCTGGCAAGTGTACTACAACTGTAAAGTTTAAGTACAAAATGACCCATAATAGGTTAGTCTCCCCCTTTTACGGTATATATTCTTTGGCAGAACTGGCTGGATTCCTGCCTACTTGGCCAAATGTCTTTTCCTGTGAATAGAATTATTTCCTGTTCTACTTCTCCTCACAGCTCTTCTTTCTCAAAATATGGTTCTTCTGTCTCATCTTTAAGCGGAGTGCAAAAACTGACAGATCCTGATTTTCTTGCAAGCGCAAGGCTTGGTTTTCCAATCTGGCAGAGCGATCTGGGACAGTGGCATGCAAAGGTGTGTTGTTGGCGGGGCCCAATATACTTTAGTGGTGCCCCTTAAAACCAGTCATCGATGTGGGGGTTGCTGATATCACACCTCCAAAGACATCTTTTCAGAGGAAAATTTGAATCGGTAGGTTTGGATGCCCACCCAAACCTGTTGGAATTCTTATGTGTACCATGCCTAAGTCTGACGCAGTAGGAAGACCGCTAGTCTAATGCGATTTTGGTAACTTTGATCGGGACAAAGGCAGACAGAAATGTGACCTTCGAGAACATGTTTGGTGGATGTCAGACGTATTTCATTCATAAATATGTGAACAGCGGACATCAGACCCTCTAAATTATTTTTGAAATAAATACAGTGAGTGAATTATTATTATTATTATATTTTTTAAATCACTACGCTTGGCTAGCACAGCTGGGGGGGGGGGGGGGGGGGGGGCACGAATGATCGGAGGTGGAGAAAACTGAGGTCTACAGACAATTAATTCACCAGTGGTTATCACCAGCTCATACTCTATTTAAAACGGTAACCGCTCACATTGTCTGTTGCCACACTGGTCAAGAGCAGTGATAATGCAAGGATCGCTGCGATTAGGCATCATCCTCTTATGAACAGGGATGTCTCCGAGCAAGACTGTGAGTGCTCCACATTTAAAGGGAATGCCATTTTGATTGGACATGATTGAAGTTGGCTGTGCAAACCTCCTTTTTTTACATAAATATGCTTGTTTGCGAAAATACAAATACAGCTTCCATATGATGTCCATATGATGGATTTGCATGTAGTGTTTTTTTATATATACTGTAAAGGTCCTAGCATAATCTCTTCAGCAACAAATTTACAAAGACATTCTAAAATCACTTGCACTGTCAGCCCAATCTTCTTTGTATTTGTGAACAAATAGCTGTATTGCAGCGGCACGGTGGCCGACTGGTTAGAGCGTCAGCCTCACAGTTCTGAGGAGCGGGGTTCAATCCCCGGCCCCGCCTGTGTGGAGTTTGCATGTTCTCCCCGTGCCTGCGTGGGTTTTCTCTGGGTACTCCGGTTTCCTCCCACATCCCAAAAACATGCATGAATTGGAGACTCTAAATTCCCCATAGGCATGACTGTGAGTGCGAATGGTTGTTTGTTCCTATGTGCCCTGCGATTGGCTGGCAACCAGTTCAGGGTGTACCCCGCCTCCTGCCCGATGACAGCTGGGATAGGCTCCAGCACGCCCGCGACCGTAGTGAGGTGAAGTGGCTCAGAAAATGGATGGATGGATGGATAGCTGTATTGCATGCGTGTGTGCAGAATCCCCCCACTGTTTTGACAGATTAATTAAAAGTAAAGATGAATTACACGACTCATTTCATATTGGTGTGCAAAAAGTGCCTCTTTTCTTTCTCTCGTTTTCCTATCTTTTCGTTCCTTATCCTATCCTCTTCCTTATCCTATCATTTCATTCCGTACTTACTGTACTCGATATGTGAGCAGAAGAGAATTAACAACTCTCTAAATTGTCTCAAAAAAACATTTTTTTCATGTTGGGTGTTTCTCCTCACAAGTGTCTCCTTTGTGAGGATATTAGATCCTGATGGCCTCAGCACCATCAACAACTGTGGTCTGGACGACCTCTGTGCGAAGTTTATTATTATTCAGTTATGGTCACCACAGATCACTATAGAGATACTTGTGGAAGTGGAAAAAATACCGGCTGGTGTGGAGGAGAAGCTGTTCACAAAGCTCTTGTGGTTATTCAGCTAGAACTGACAAAAAAGGGAGTGTTTTTCTTTCTCAGAATTAACAAGAGTTATCGTTGGCAAAGATAAGCATTGTAAAAGCAAGAATTTGATGTAGATTCTGCTAAAGATACTCTGACTTGATTATACTTTGTGAAATCTAACCATTTTCCTATTGTTAAGGTTCATGGGAAAGCTGAACCCAGCTGACTTGAGGTGGGAGTACACTCTACAGTGGTCGGTCACCAATCAATTATAGTTCACATTTAGACGAACAATCATTCACGCTGACAAACAAACCAATAGAAGACCTTTATTTTCATTGCAATATTTTGCACAATGCAGCAGAAATTGGTTTGCGTCTTTAAGATGGATAAAGTAAAATAAAATTAAATAGAGACCATAAAATTGAGCAAATATATCTCATAAATAAAAATAATAATACAAAAATACAAACATGCGTATACACGAAGCGGCCACGTTTATGCTTATGCTTATTTTTTTTCAACGTAATTAGATCCATTATTAAGAGCTGCATCACAAATTCTACTGACAAAGATAATGGTCAGTTTGGACTACTACTGAAAGGTATTGATATAAGCTATTACTATTATAGGTTTAGTGTAGGTGAGGTGTAACGTATATTGATAAATGAACACATCTCTGACAGTGTAAATCAGGGGCATCACAAGGTTTTATGGATAGAGGGGCTTAAACCCCCGGAGAGGCGCATGATGTGACTGAATATAGTGCACGCGCACAAAATTTCACAGGCAGCTAACGAAGACACAGCAATTGCTTTTTAACGTTTTGGGACAGATTTTAAAACAATACAATACTGAGTAAAAGTTCAAAGTAGTCTTGAAAATATCTGGGACAGGTTCATTTGGCTTGTATTTATCTCTTGGTTCTCCACTTTCTAATCATTACTCTCCTAAATACAATTTCAAGTTAAAGAAGTCTTATGCAATGCACCTTGGCTGAAATGTTTCATGTTATGTCCATATTGAGTTCCAGGTAATTCCTGGACTGTATCACAAATGGCTTTATTCTGTGAATTCCTTTAGACTCACATTTCCAGTAGATGTCACTCCCTAGTTACTCTCTGTATTCAACTGTCTTAATTCCTACAGTTCAATATGGGTGGAGCAGTGATTATTATTATTATTATTATTATTATTATTATTATTATTATCATTATTATTATTACATGTATTATTATTATTATTATCAGAATCAGAATCATCTTTATTTTGCCAAGTATGTCCAAAAAACACACAAGGAATTTGTCTCCGGTAGTTGGAGCCGCTCTAGTACGACAACAGACAGTCAATTGACAGAGAACATTTTGGAGACATAAAGACAATGAGAAAAACAGCCACTGAGCAATAAAGGGTTGCTAGTTATCTGGTAATCCCGGTACAATTTATTATATTTTATTATTTTTTTTTTTTTACAATTGTGCAAAAAGATGCATAGTCCTCTATAACCTCCTTTATCTTTATCTTTATATAAACAGTTCTGGGTTCTTCATCACTGCTGGTAGAAACAATCAGTTAGCTCCAGTCCCCAGCTAACAGCAGAAAGTCCCAGGCTAATACTACTGTAGTGAGCTTGTCAGTTAGAGTGGACCCTGCATATTTGTGGTTTGTCATCCGTGTATTCATCTATCCGCTGATGTTTTTCCTTTTTTCCTTTTTTGTTCTTTTTTTTTGGGGGGGGGGGGGGTGCGGGGGAAACCAAATCCCCTGAAGGCTTATGGTGATTTATCCACGCTTATTCAAAAAAAAACAGTAAAAAAAAAAAAATTTAAATACAAAAAAACACATTTTAAACAACCAAATCATTTAGGGGGCTTAAGAACATTTTAGGGGCGCTTAGCTATTATTGTAGCCTGAATATCACAGACTAAACTGGAATCTGCTGTAGCAATTGAAGTATTGATTTGATTACGTATCTGTGATTTAGTGGCGTCAAGACAACATGTCCTCCAAGGGGTATGTCTCTTCTTCAAGGACGTCAGTTGTTCACCCTCCAAGTGAGACACCCAGAGGTGATGTTGGCTTGCTGCAGCTCCCACATATAAAAGCAGCCAGCCAGAGCTAAATAACAGAGGACATGCTTGTGCAATGTCACTGAGAGGCTGCCTGCTCCAACAGGAATCAGTGAATGTGATGAATTACCAAAGAAGATATTTGGAAGGGACTGAAACCTGGATAGTTACATCTTGGAAAACAACAATGAATCACCGGCAAAGTGAAAGTAATCTTGAATTTTATGGATTTCCAAACTTAAAGGTAGGACAACTTTTATTGTAATATTTTCAGTATTTTCCGTCAACTGTTAAACATGTAATGTATCACAACATAGGCTACAAGCGTCAGACAATTCCGAAAAAAGAAAACAATGTTTAATAATGTTACAATAAAAAAACAGTGCGATAAACATGCTGTTTACGCTTCTTGCTGAATTTCCATACGTCATTCAATGCCCTAGACAGTTTGCATGAAAATCTGTGGCAAAAAAAAAAGGAGATGGTTACAAATGAGATGGCTTTTCCTGAAAACTACTGGCAAAGGGGAGAGCAATGAAGTACATATACCTACCTCAGTAAAAGATTATGATAACTGAGTCTCTAGTTCCTTCAAGGAGAACCTGTGTGTGTTGTAATGGGCATGACTCAGCGTTAGGCTCTTACAAAGCATTTAATTACACATTATTCTCATTTACTGGCAAATCTCAATGCCATCACACATTCCTGCCTTGTTGTGATCTGCCATAATTAGCAAAATGGTCTATTAAAGTCAGTCTTTGAAAGCTAAACCTCCTCCCCAATTGCATTTTTAAAAAAAGTTAAAATGTCAACAAAACGGTCATGTTGAGACGACTACATCGTTGGTATAACGGAAGACAAAATTGAGCTTGGTATGTACTGTAAATATTTACATTTATTACCTCTCTCAAAACTGTTGCGATGATAGGTATTGTTTATATCACCATATGTCAGTAGTTATAGGACTAAAACAAAACTGTGTGGTGCTAATCTGGATGAAAGTATACAGAGAATATTTTTAACAATGAACTGCCCCCACCTCCAAAAAAGCCATTTGCCTAATTCAGAAAGTAAAGCAATTTATGTTGTGTTTTATGTTGTTAATGTCATCAATTTCCTTGTTCTTGTGAGCACGCGCTGCAGATTGCAGAAACTGCCACTTCCCACAATGCTGTCGGGCAAAAAGCACACGTAGTAACATTCTAAGCGTTTTCACTTTTGCTAGCAGTTTAACCTTGCTGAAGGGCTGCGCTCTACTGAGTGCTATTCTATGAATCTTTTCAGCATGCTAAACCTGTCTTTTTCCTCTCAGGACCCTCTTAGCCAAAGAGAACAACACAAGACCTGAAGTTCAGCAGCAATGCTGGCAATCCAACGCTACAACTCCTCAGGCATTTGGGCCTCTTTGCCCCACTTTAACGACAGCGTAATGGTGCAGAGGCCAGAAGTGGAACCTGTATTCTGTAATGGCACCCGTCCAAAAACTAATCCCACATCTGCCGGCATCACTATGACTCTTGGGATAGTGTTCAACGTAGTGGCGCTTATCATGCTTGCCAAAGCCTACAACCGCTTTCGGCGGAGGTCCAAGGCCACCTTTCTTCTCTTTGCCAGCTCTCTGGTGGCGACTGATCTGGCTGGACATGTCATTAATGGAGCACTGGTGCTGAGAAGATACTCAGCAGGGATTGCAAACTTGGCTGACCTTCCCTCGAACTTTCGAAGCAATCTCAAAAGTCATCCAGATGTCCCCTGTTTGTTTTTGGGTTGTTGCATGGTGTTCTTCGGTTTGTGCCCCCTCTTCCTCGGCTGTGCTATGGCCGCTGAGCGATGCTTGGGTGTCTCCAGGCCTTTGCTGCATGCTCGTTTGGTCACCACAGCACGGACAAAGATAGCACTAGCTCTCATCTGGCTGTTGGCATTATGTGTCGCCCTGCTGCCGTTTTTCAGCTTAGGAGCCTACACGTATCAGTACCCGGGCACGTGGTGCTTTATCAGAGTGATGGAGGGTACTCGAGCCACAGATCTGGCCTTTGTAACTCTGTTCTCTGGACTGGCATTGAGCTCACTGGCCGTGGCCTTTGTGTGTAACACCATCAGTGGGATCACCCTAGTGAGAGCAAGGCTGAAGAAGAAGTCCACCTCTCATTGCAGCTCGGCCAGGTCCCACGACACTGAAATGGTGGTCCAGCTGGTTGGCATCATGGTCGCCTCGTGCATCTGCTGGAGCCCTCTGCTGGTGAGTTGCAGCCACAAAATCACACAAGCACACCAGCCAACAAAAATATTACAGAAGAGAAACAATGATGATCTCACGTCAATTTACTTACAAATGTACTTACTGTGAATGGGAAATGTACTCACTGTGAACTATTTCATTGAACACAAAGCTTTTCTGTTGCATGAATGCCAACAGGTGGATACTCAGGTTATTTGTGCCTTCTTCCGTATTGTGGAAGATCATTAAATAGTTCTGCCTCTCACTAAATAACGCTGGTATCAATAGATGAACTAAGATACATTATTTGTTATTTGTAGTAAATACTCCCCCCCCCCCCCATGTCACACCACTAATTTCCTGTGACACAGTGGTTGGGAATCACTGGGGTCAATAGTAGCCTTGATTCATCAAAACTTTTCATAGTGTCAATGTCTGGATTTGTTTTTGTTCCCCAAACACTGGAGGCTTAATTTAATATTTTATGTTATGGTCCTTCTGATAACTCATTTATCATCTACAATACTATAGTGTCCGCAGTATAACTGACGATGACATGAAGGCTAACATATGTATCATATTTATAACTAAATACTTACTTCAACCAATTAAAGAACGGAGATTTACCAATGGCAAAAAATGTAAATATATGTACAACTTAAAAAATGCAAGGGCTGAACGACAAAATAGGCATTTGATCCATGAACTGAACAATACATTTCCTGGTTGAATTACAATTGGTATTTTAACAGTCCTCGTCATTAGGCTGTTCATATTTTGACATCATGAGACCAAGACAACACCGAACAATTGAGCAACAGACCTTGGCATTGCAAGGTTTCAAACTGAATGTTCTCTTCGGGGGAGCTTGAGTGTCACAGAGTGTCATTAACAGGTTGCAACAGAGAGACTTGGACGAGTCACAAAAGGCATAGAAGCAGATGTTCTTGAACATGAGTTGGACAATTCATTGATCAAACACCTTGTGCCAGTCAGCTCTTTGTTAAGAGAACACCAAGTTGTGCAAAATGTACTGAAACATTGAACAGAAGAAGATCAAATTAAGTTAACCTGTAAAGGTTCAAGTGCATTATATGTTCATTCTAAAATTTCACCCGAAAGCCATATCTCCAATATCTCTTGTGAGTAGTTCATATTCTGGTACAGACAAGTGTGAAGTGATGATCTGGATTGGCATTGTTTTTCATGAGTGGCAGTGTGGTTTTCAGTAAGCATTTATGTATGTAATTGTACGTATACAATCTCTATAAAATTACTGAATATTCACACACCTGAAACTTTATTATTATTACAATCTAATTAGGTGCATCACACCAAGCATTATTTACTTTTACAAATTGGTAATAATGTTACATTTTGATTGACACTGTCAAAGAGATATTTATTGAACAATTGTATTTATTATTGTAGTTATTTGCAGTGGCGTACCATGGCACTGTGTCATACCGAGATGTGTCTCTAACAAGTATTATTGTGCTTATTGCACTAGAGTAGAGCTTTACCAGATCACAATGGGAGGATTTTTCCATTATTTTACCCCTCTAGCTAAATATGATCAAACCACAATAACAGCTCTCAGTGTCATCCAATGTAGTTGTAAACCACTGGGAACACAGTCACAAAGATTTTTTTAAAAAAAGGCTTTGTTAAACCTCAAGATTTTGCATTAGTACTTAATTTTCTTTTCACTTATATATGCAGGTGACACCTGCAATGCATGATTAATGGATTGATTGATTGATTGTTATATTTTAGATACAGTATATTAGTATTAGCTGGCACAAGTCAGATAAGCCTAAAGTTTTGTCATTAATTGTCTATAGGTCTTTGGACTGATGTCAGCCACCCGGTCCTACAATGGCTCCCTAGGCCCTGACAGGGACACCTACAGGGCTTTAATGGTAACTGGTGTCAGGATGGCTACTTGTAACCAGATCCTGGACCCGTGGGTCTACATCTTGCTGCGCCGTGCCATCCTCAAAAAGATATACAGCATCACTAAAAGACAAGCCAGTTTGAGAGGAAGCATGCTTCGATCTTTCCGTTGGGATGTCAGCTCTTTTCAGAACTCAGAGAAAAACAATGCTAATATTTAAGAGACCATCATCATGGCATCTGGCACCAAGCCTGGACCTGTTAATCTTGGTGCAAACTTTATACTCCGAGGGACTTAACATAGAAGGAAAAAAAAACCCACTTGAAATATCAATGAATGACTAATGTTGCCTGCTTGGATTGTTTGTTTTGGAGGCCACTACAGTGGGGAAAGGCCCCAATCTGTAATGAACTGGTCAGTTTTTATTGCAATGCAAAATCTATACGTTTGCATTGAAGCTTGTCCTCTATGAGAACAAAACCTAATTCAAGATTATTTGGTGAAGTAGACCTTTGTGTCAAGTTTTGTCTAAAATGAAGACTCGTCCACAAAGTCAGAAAGCAAAGAAACAAAATAATGTGAATTGCAAACCCTAAACATATTAAATTAAATGCTCAAGGATTAAATCAAAACACTTTGAATTTACCACATTTTGAAGATGTTAAAGTGTGTGGAAAAATGTAAATTTTTTTGTGTACTGCAGTTGCATGAATGGGATTATGCTTCTATTGTGGATATCTTAAAATAAACTTGTCTCAAAACAAAATGTGTGAGTATTTATTAGACCCACAAGAATTTTTGTTGATTTTCCTAAGAGTAGAGGATGTCATAGAAAGTGGAACATTATCATGTGACCAAGTCAAAACACTTTTCAATTGTATGTATTTTATTTGAGGATTTATGCTGCAAAAGCTTGAATGCTTTGTATTTTGTTAGTTATTTGGGGTGGGCGAAGGGTAAAATATATGATATAACAGATGATTATGATCTGTTTGCATTTCATCTCATTATGATTTATAATTGGCAACAATTATTAATGATCTATTTTGAAAAATGATTTATAATTGGCAACAATTATTAATGATCTATTTTGATCTGTTTTCATAGGAATGACCAAAGATCCTATTCTAATATTTGAGTCCAAAATTGCCCCTAGGTGAGAATGTGAGTGCGAATGGTTATTTGTTTATATGTGCCCTGCGATTGGCTGGCGACCAGTTCAGGGTGTACCTGCCTCTCGTCCGAAGATAGCTGTGATAGGCTCCAGCACGCCCGCGATCCTAGTGAGGAAAAGCGGTCCAGCAAATGGATGGATGGATGAAATTGTTTTAATTTATTCCTAAACGTCTATTCTCTTCAATTCATCACGTTTCTCTTGAGTGTACAGCTTCGAGTAGGCCAACATGTACTGTACATGTATGTGGAATCAGATTTCAGCCACTATGTGCTGCCATGTCAATGTAGTCTGCCCAGGACCTTCTGAATCAGTCGTGCTGGCTGATGTAATTTAAACTGTATAGGTAATGTGACTGTCTGGCTAATGGACCATATGCATGGCAACACATTAAGCATTTCTGGTGGAAAGGTTAGGAGCCTACGAGTTTTCGGTGTCCGTATGTTTCAAGCTACTGGGATGCCATTTGACGGAAAAATAACCTCATTCCTTAAATATGTGATAATGTGGGGTTGTGCGGGTAACTGTACCCACACAAAGGACCAGCACCGAACTACTATTCAGTAGTTCGGTGCTGGTCCTCTTCGAGGCGTAAGTTCTTACTTAGCTCTTCCAGCCAACAGTATGGTGTGCTGCCCGTTATGTTCAGCGATTCAACTCTGCTTTTTATTTTAACAAGATTAACTGTGACATTCGGTGAGACAATTTCACCCTCACAACAGTAAGAGTCGGTGGATGTCGAGGTGTCCCTCTCCCTGCCCGCTCGGTGCTGCTTGGCTCCGGCCGGCCAAGTCAGTGGCTCCCGTCACGGCAATTGAGAAACTCTCCAGTCATGACAACACTAAGCCTGCCAGTATATGCTTGTCATTATTATTGTTATTTTTTAACTTATTGGTAGCGTTTTGGTGGCACGGTGAACAACTGGTTAGCACATCCGCCTCACAGTTCTGAGGACTGGGGTTTAAATCCAAGCCTCGCCTGTGTGGAGTTTGCATGTTCTCCTCGTGCCTGCGTGGGTTTTCTCCAGATACTCCCACATTCCAAAAACATGCACAGTAGGTTAGTTGAAAACTCTAAATTGCCCGTATGTGTGAATGTGAGTGCGAATGGTTGTTTGTTTATATGTGCCCTGCGATTGGCTGGCAACCAGTTCAGATGTGCCCCACCTCCTGCCCGCAGTTAGCTGGGATATGATCCAGCATACCTATGACCCGCATGAGGATAAGCGCTCAAGAAAATGGATGGATGGTAGTGTTTTATGTTTTCATAACCCCAACTTCATTGTATCTGCACCATACAATGACAATATAGGCTTTCTATTCTATTTATGTTCAGTCCTTATGTACAGCACTTTAAGGTGTGGTTGTTTTCAATGTGCTCTATAAACAAAGTTGAGTTGAGAGTTGAGTGTCTCAAAGATTAAGCTGTGCAAGTCTAAATACACACGGACCTGCATGTACTGTGAATCTGCATATTGCTCATCAAATCAGATAAGGATCCTATAATCGCCTCGCAGATACTTGAATAACTGTAGCAATTGTAAAGGTAATACGTCATTCACGGTAACTTTACGTAATTCCAGTATACAGTGAATATACTCGCTGTCATTGTTATCACTGTGTTTGCCTGGTGGCCCGAAGTTAGCACACTGCCGTAACCCAAACGCTGTAGTGCTGCTTGCCCAGTCCATCAGATTTCAAATTCGTCCTCACAGGATCAGGCTGATGTCGACAGGGCCAGATTGTGGCCCTCATTGACAGCAGCATTTTTCTGTGCTCTGATTGGTTGGTTGCAGAACTTGTCTCAGACAACCTCGATTTACAAAACACATCTGTAGCCATCTACAGATTCTGCACACATACCCTGCAAAGTCATTTCAGTGATTTTGTTTTCTAAATACTGAACATTAAATGCATTTGAAGATGATAATGAAAACACATTAAAAGACTGAGAACAATTTAGTTGGCCCACTGCATTGTTGAGCCATAGTGTTAAACTCTTTCACCATTTCAGTTGTCCAGATTTTTGGGGTGTGGCTAAAACTAAACCCAAGTACACACTTGGGGTTTCTGGCATGAGTCGGCACTATATATTGTAAGTACTGAGCACCTTCATTCCATCAGTGGCTAATTGTGTTGAGTTACTTAGCAATAATAACAACTCATTTACACCACTACACCATGCAGCTACCTAGCCAGCTATGATAGAAACGCATCTTCCCTGAAGTGTTTTTTTTTTTTTTTTTTGGGGGTACAGTGTCTCTGTTATGAGGTCCCACGAACGGTACAGGGAGCAAGGCGGTGCCAAATTGGACGGCCCAGCCGCCGATCCGCGAGCCAGCTAACGAGCCGCTATTCATCCAATTGGGCACTATCTCGTCCATGCGCCTCGCGTGAGTCCATACAACAGAGACACTTCAGGGAAAGTTAACTGTTTCTTAAACACAGTGGGACACGTTATTCAAGCTGTGGCTCACACGACAGGTTAAAGCTCGAGTGGGGCGTGTTTTCAGTGCATTCAGCGGACACACCCACAGTGTCCTAAAGGTGGGAGGAGGGCTTTAGTTTTTTAAATTTTTTTTATTTTGGAGCCTCATTTTATATAGTTGGAGAGTTTTTCATTCATTCAAATTTGGCAGACTTGTTAACAACACTCTCCTATGTGGTGTGTCAAATGTATAGGATGATGAACGTGGCCCAGGTGTGTGCTGTTTTATTACAATTTTGTATAGTATTGATGTTTTTTTGTTTTTTTTTTAATTAAGATGTGATATTGGTGGGTTTAAGTGGTGGATAGTCTTAAATGTCCCCACTGAAGCCCCAGGCACCAAATGGATGGTCCAGCACTGCCTTTTTCAGAACGGTACCTTTGCAAGCATTGTGACATAAAAAGTAAAATGTAATAAATAGTACAATACAAAATTGTTTTAATTGTGGATGGTAGAACACATACAGTTACCAGAAAAAAAATATTCAGGAAGGAAGAATGCATTGAATTTTGGTAAGGATCTGGATAAAGTGCGGCTACAGGAACTGTCCACACCCACGAGAATAAAAATGGCACAGTCCACCCAGTGGCGTGCAAAGGTAAAGTGCACGTTTTGATGGCCAACAAAACCCATCTGGATGACCCCTACCGGGTTAGATGGCGGGGCCACCGCCCCCACCCCACCCAACCACTCCTTTGCATGCCACTAAGCCCACTTGTATTTGAGCCTCCAAGAACCAGGAAGTAGCCTACTAATCGACAGACGGATGAACATATGCTCACTCTGCTTTCCCCTCATGGGCTTAATTTCTAGTTGTCCGACCTAATTGTATACATCTTCATTATTAATTGTATTCAATGTTTTTTTATTTATTTAATATAGAATTCCCTGATTTTGTTTACACTTATACTGTTTATACAATTGTAGATTTCAATTGAAAATTACAATATAATAATAATATATAACTTCAACAAATTAGCAAATTGACTTCATAACACATCAGGGAGGTTATAGAGGATAGAAAAACAAATGAAATAAAGATTAAATAAAACATAAGACAAAATGTAACTAAATAAATATGTTCGGAAGTTTACGATTTCATTTCATTCTTTTTGGGTTGGTTAGGTTGGAGGACAAATAGTTTTTTATATTTCCAAAAAGCTTAATGGAGTTTAGTGTCTTGCGCATAACTTCAGATCTATGGATATAGAATTTTGATGAAATAATAAGAAGGTTAGGGCAGCACGCTGTTGACTGGTTAGCATATTTGCCTCATAGTTCTGAGGACCTGGGTTCAAATCCGTGGAGTTTACCTTTTCGCCCCGTGCCTGGGTGGGTTTCCTCCCACATTCCAAAAACATGCACGGTAGGTTCATCGACGACTCGAGATGTGCATGTGACTGTGAATGGTTGTTTGACTACATGCACCCTGCGATTGGCTGTACCCCCTCTCGCCCAGAGTCAGCTGAGATAGGCGCCAGCACACCCGCGACCCTAGTGAGGATAAGCGTTAGGGAAAATGGATGGATAATAAGAAGGTTAATTAAATACAATTCTGAGCAGCCAGTCTATTCCATCGTTCAGAATTTCAGACGTAAGTGTTTCGAACATGACGACGACCGTGTCATACTGAATGTGTTTTTCTATTGGGTGGAGAAAAGATTCGACCAACTAGAGTCCAATCAAAAATAAAGTGGGCGTATCCAAATTGACGACGATCTTTCTTCTGAAACAGAGTTGTGTGCACTCTGCAGAGGAAACGACCGAGGTGAGTAAAATGACGAATATAAACGTTAACATGTGCACGAAAAATAATACGTTATTGTTGAGTTGCGTCCGCCAGTAAACCCGACGGAATATATTCACATATTTTTACGTGAACAGCTTTGCTCGCTAATAAAAGGTTTTTCTTCGTGGTGAGGCTAAGCTAACACGTTCATTGAAAAATGGTGCGTTTGGGTGCCATTTTGTCGTGCTGCTTTATGTTTGATAGCCTAATGTGAATTAATGCATCTCCCTTTATTTGGGACAAATCAGTGCTGTCGGTGTACATGCTTGTAACCATTGTAACTCGGTGAGCACATCGACGAACAATTTGCTAGCTGTATTCTTGTGATGGTGTGCTAGCGAACGTTAGCAGCCATCGCCATCACTGGTGCTGAATTAAAATGGCGTCGCCTTTTAAACTTGACCAAATGAGATTGTGGGGGGTTTATAGACGCACTTTCAATTGTGTCCCCCCCGGCCGTCAGATGTGAAGGATACTAGCGGATAAATGTGTTGGATGTAGCGATTGTTTCGTGTTTGGCGGCGCTTGGTGCTAGGTTGTTGAATATAATATTTCTAGTGCATATTGTTGGAACGATTACCCTATTTTATTTGAAGCACCTACAGCATAAATCACGAGCCACTCCAACAGCCATTGCGTCTTTGATAGGCAGCAATCGTAGGTGTTAATGCACTATTGGTCTTTTATTGATAAATATTAGAGCAGTATCAGCCTAGTATAACTTTGTTGTTAATGCAACTGGGAACTACATTTCTATGTTAAACAAAGACTGAATGGTTCACAATGCAATTTCATCAGTGTGAGTTCTAAATGACGTTGAAGAAAACTAATAACTTTATTTTTCTACACTTTACAGATAAGAGACCACTGCTCCTTAAATAGTGTCCCTGTTTCTGGAATTAAGATGGTAATCACTGACTTTGTTTCTACCTTAAATGAATCTGAACTTTCTCTGGTAGTTATCTTACAATAATGCGTCTGCTTCTTTTTACCCACAGGCCCCTCCATTGCGGCACCGTTCCTTGCGTGTTTTTTTGCATGACGACCGCCACGTCATGGCCAAACATTCTGCCATCTACCCTTCTCAGGAAGAACTGGAGAATGTGCAAAACATGGTGTCCCACACCGAACGAGCCCTGAAGGCAGTCTCAGACTGGCTGGATAAACAAGAGAAGTGTGACGGTAATGGTGCAGATGTTGATAAGGAGAGGTGAGTGTCGACTGATTTACTTACATATATGAAACGAAAAACATATTGAAAGATTGAATGCCTACTCACGCTCGTCTTTCCCATGTGGCAGTGAGCACAAAGAACAAGTCACACGTACCCTTCGTGGTGTGATGAGGGTAGGCTTGGTGGCCAAGGGCCTTCTCCTGAAGGGAGATCTGGACCTTGAGCTGGTGCTCCTCTGTAAGGACAAGCCAACCGTCACTTTGCTAAAGAATGTGGCCGACAACCTGGTTACACAGCTTAAGGTGAGAGCAGATCTTAATTTGTTTGAAAAGCTTAAGGTGAGAGCAGATTAATTTGTTTAAAAAAAAAAAAAAAAAAATTTCTCTGTTCACACAGTCATACAAGTATGACTGTAAATATTAATTAATATTTTTGCTTGAGTTTATGTTAATTTAACAGCAAACAGCAACAACAACAAGGATGCTTGTTCCCGGGTCTCAACCAAAAGAGTAATTTTGAACACCCTGTGCTTAAATGTGTGTTTGATCTGTGATACTAGTGCAGAGGTGAAGAAGTGCTAGAGAAGTATTTTAAGCACAAAGAAGGCCCCATTGCCAGTCATTTAGCCCCGGTTTGGTATGTTTTTGGTAAGTGTTCTGTGCATGAATAGAACAAATATTCTTTCAAAAATTATCTCTTTACTTTGCTTGACAGCAAAAACTGCATTTTGTTGTGTATGGAATAGCATCACTTATTTCCAGTTAACCATGATTTCAACAACTCTGATGGTAAACTGCTTCTTATTCCTTGACTACTTTTATACACAGGACAATACAGTAGTATTATTTTAAAATAATATTGCTTGTGTAACAGTTACCTGCACCCCACTCTGCAGTCGTGACCAATCGACACACGCTTAATCCAGCTGTTACGTGGGTCGGGCGTTTTCATTAAGTGACCAAACCACACATCTTCAACCACAGAAAGGGGCTGCAAATCTTTAACACCTAGCGTATCTGGATATGAACGCAGGAGAAGTCCTATTGCTTGTGGTTCCTTTTAAGTATGAGGCATGTTTCAACCAATGCTTACAATTGGTAAAATGTTTGTCTTGGGTTTTCCACTCCAACTGTATTCATAGGTGAAACCGAAATTAATCCACACCATCCATCCATCCATTCATTTTCTGAGCCGCTTCTCCTCACTAGGGTCGCGGGCGTGCTGGAGCCTATCCCAGCTGTCATCGGGCAGGAGGCAGGGTACACCCTGAACTGGTTGCCAGCCAATCGCAGGGCACATAGAAACTAACAACCATTCGCACTCACAGTCATGCCTACAGGCAATTTAGAGTCTCCAATTAATGCATGTTTTTGGGATGTGGGGGGAAACCGGAGTGCCCGGAGAAAACCCACGCAGGCACGGGGAGAACATGCAAACTCCACACAGGCGGGGACGGGGATTGAACCCCGCACCTCAGAACTGTGAGGCTGACGCCCATTAACCCATAAGTCTGTAGGCCCATCACGTGTACCCCATGTATGCTCTGATAAACACAGAGCTAGCAGTACATATCTGAGTGAGTTTAAATAAATAAATGAGGGTTTTGCACAGAACAGAGGCCCCTCATACAAGGCCCCACCAAATCCTGATAAAGTAACCTTGAACAAGGAATGGCACGGTGGCCGACTGGTTAGAGCATCAGCCTCACAGTTCTGAGGTGCGGGGTTCAGTCCCCGTCCCCACCTGTGTGGAGTTTGCAAGTTCTCCCCGTGCCTGCATGGGTTTTCTCCGGGCACTCCGGTTTCCTCCCACATCCTAAAAACATGCATTAATTGGAGACTCTAAATTGCCTGTAGGCATGACTGTGACTGTGAATGGTTGTTTGTTTCTATGTGCCCTGCGATTGGCTGGCAACCAGTTCAGGGTGTACCCCGCCTCCTGCCCGTTGACAGCTGGGATAGGCTCCAGCACGCCCGCGACCCTAGTGAGGAGAAGCGGCTCAGAAAATGGATGGATGGATTAATCCACACCCGGAGAGTTAAATGAAGCTGGTGTTGCTACAAATTTTCGTCACACTTTACCACATCCATGAGCTGCACTTTGATGCCTGATACAGTCCATAAGGATTTATTGTACCCTGCACAGCATACCGAACAAGTACTGTCCCATTCCTATTAGATTCATGTTGTCTAGACTGAATGCGCATGTCCTGCATTTTTAAATACTTTTTATTTTTTCCGTTTGAACAGAAACACTGCTGTCATTTTCAAAAACTTTCTTTTGAGACTAGTTTTCAGGTATTTGCAGTATGCAATACTACTATTCAAAGGAGGCCTCAAAAATACAATCTCTCGTGCACTTCTGTGCTGTTCATGTGTGTTGTGTTTTAATGAGCCACATCTGATGAAAGCATTCCTTGTTCAAGGTTACTTTATAAGGATTTGGTGGGGCCTTGTATGAGGGGCCTCTGTCCTGTGCAAAACCCTCATTTATTTATTTAAACTCACTCAGATATGTACTGCTAGCTCTGTGTTTATCAGAGCATACATGGGGTACACGTGATGGGCCTACAGACTTATGGGTTACAAAGAAGTCACACAGGCTGAATGATATGAACACAAGAAATAAAGTGAGCCATATGGTTAACAAGTGAAATGTCATTATCTCTCGCAGGTCGTCACAGAAGACCAGTATGTTGTGAGTCAACACATCCGAGAGGCCTGTATTATTATCAAGAACACAAAGGAGCCCCCTCTCACCCTGACCATTCACTTGACGTCCCCATTGGTTCGTGAGGATATGGAGAGGGCTGCTGCTGGCGGTAAGTGCCACAATATTGCAGTGTTTTTTGAAATGTATTTTTTTTTATTTTATTTTATTTTTTTTATATAAATAAATGGCACCCCTACACCTCCAGCTGGGAGGCCATGCAGACACGATAGATATTGTTTATTGGGCCTTCAATGGAGCTAGGGGACAAGAATGCACTGTCACATAATGAAACTGTGCTATACTTATAGCTCTGTAGACACTCTCATAGTTCCATGTAATGTAATTGTACATTTTTGATGGCCCAATATACAGTATAGGGAAGGTAGTTTTCCTGAGTGCTGAAGACATGGATTTGTCTTCCCTCACTATGGTCAAGGTCACTAAAGAAATGAAGGCTTACTGAGAATTTAAACAAACACAAAAAGAGACCACTTTGTTTGCATGTGTTTTATCATCCATGAACGGTTTGCATTGCAGCAAAAATGAGTAGCACAAGGTATTGTCAAACTGTCGTTGGTTGGTTGGTTAACCCAGCGGTGGGCTTTTGACTGCAGTGTTTCACCGAGCTGTTTCACAGAGCTTTGAGTTGCAGATAAGGACAAAAAATGATGTATTCCACATGCAGCCCCTGAAGATCTATGTGGTCTTTACCTTGTTTTGTATACTTAAAATAATTTTAAATTTAGTTTTGCAGCAAACAAATAAAATTTATCAACAGGTTTAAACTTCAAATAATTCCATGTTTCCACCAAGCGGTAATTTTCCCTTTAGTATGGTTTGGAGTAGGTAGGTAGTATCCCTGATCCATCTTGCAGGGGGGTATAGATGGGATGGGCTCAAGTAAATAGTGTGACATCACAGCATACCAACAAGACAGCGTGTAACTCACCAATGAATAAACACAAAAATAAATGCAGTACATGACAGTTCTCTGACTTTGAATCCTCCTTTCATAAGTGAGTATAATTATTTTTTTTGGAAATGCCGCCTCCTTTTGTTTTCTTGACATTCAATTTATTCATGGTAACACAGAAGAAGCCAAAGTGTTCATTTTTAATTTATCAACAGACAGCATTTTCTGAATTGTAAAGTGAAAACTAAAAGTCCATACCATATGGATTGAACCATCACCGTTTGGTGGAAATGAGGATAAAGATGTCAGGAAGTGCTGTATGTACCATGGCCTCTTCTGCAACCGTGTGCTGATGGTGACCCCCAGTTTGGGTCTTTGTTAGCCATCAATTTTGCTGCAGTGCAGACTTGTTTTGATACCCACCTTTTGTGTACCTGATAACATGTACCTGTGGTTCCAATTCTGATTCTCTCTGTCAAGCCTTCTAGTTTGTCAATTTTAGGGACGCTGGACCTTTGACCAACTGGCCGCTCTCTGTCTCGGAAGGGGCAAAGTGCAGTGTACCCAGTATTGGGGCAAAGGGGAGGGGCTCTTCATCCTGTCAATCTCAGAAAAAGCCCAACACTGATGCAACTGTGGAGAAGCAACCTCCCCATACGCATTTTAATTTGTAAATGCCAACTTACTTCACTTTACTGTTGCTAGTTGGTTTTAAGTGGATTTTGTTCCTGCCGTAACATGCAAAGCCATATCAAAGTCGGCGGTTAAGAGAATTTGGTGGTTGTCCAGTAGAGGAGTCGCCCTCCCCTTACCTCTTCTGCCTGTGGTTTGGGAAAGCTGCCTGTGTTCCCCCTGGCCGGATGACAGAACTCCCCTTGGTCAAACTGTACCTTGTCTTCTTATTCCACCTGCCAATAGAAACGCTATCAGTCAACGATCCCCCGGATGCTCTGGACAGGCAGAAATGCATAACTGCCTTGGCGTCTCTTCGCCACGCTAAGTGGTTCCAGGTTTGGATCTTGTCTTTATTTGTCTATAAAACAGAAGTAGTTTAAAGTTTGATTGATATGCTCTTTTGTCTTTGTGTTTTATTTGGCGTGTGTATTTATCTTTAATGCCTCTTATGGAGTGTATTTCCTGGAGTAATTACTTGAAACCTTTTCCATTACAGTGTTCTCAAGTTAGTTACTTGTTCAACTGCAGGGCTATTTCAGTTCTATTTTTAATTTCACAGCTGTTTACTTGTCTGCATTCATTTGGCTGAAAAGTAACTTAACTCAGTTAAGCAAAAATACATGGGCATTTGGGACTAACCAGGTATCCAGGTGCAATATTTCTATACCAGTGTTGACGTTAGTAGTAGTACAACTAGTTGTCCTCCGTGCATTGAATCGATCGCACCTGGACTGTTCTGGTTCTCTTACAAGACGTTTGACCTTTCATCCGAGCAGGCTCCATCAGTTGATGCAACAGGTTAGGTAGGACAACACAAGCCTAGGTTTTTTGGTGTGGAAACCAAACTACTTATCCTCTAAGGTAGAGGCATGTCTCAAACCATAAATGGTATCACCCTTTTGGGGGTGGTTTTTGGTGCCTCCACCTTGGAGGATAAATTGCTGGGCTTCCAAACCCAAAACTCAGGCGGGAGCTGCTGTCCTAACTAGCCTTGTTGCATGAACTGTTGAAGCTTGCTCGGATGAAAGGCGAAACATTTTCTAAGACAACCAGAACAGTTCTGTTGATATGGATTCAATGCCCTAAGAATGAAATGCCCTGGATGAATGAGAATATCCACAGGCACAAGTTGTCAAACGAACAAGCGCTAGTTAACATAGCCTTTTTGAAGAGAAAGTACGCTGTGTGCTGTGTAAAAGTCACACAGTCATATCTACCATATGTAATATTTCCAATATGCAAGCAAAATTACTTTCTCTCAAACCTTTCTCATTTGTTTAAATTTGTATTGACGAGCACTTCTCAGTGCTCATTAACGAGCATGAATGGCACACCTATGCCAAAAAGCCTGTTTTTTTTTGCCAGGTGGATAGATCAGAAAAATGTGTTTGCGCACAGGAAATATGGCATACGGAAGATCTGCATAGTGTAGGTTGGTTGAATGTAGATTATATTGTGTGTGTGGTCATTTTAATAGTGCTTCTTTACTGCAGCCATTTTAGCCTCACCTTTCCTTGCTCTATGTTCATGTTGCAGTGTGCCACAAATCCATCAGGAATATTGCACCTTGAGTACTGTTCTAGTGTGTGTGTGTGTGTGTTTTAAACTTTCACTGACTATAGCATTACCCCATTGACAAAACATGCAGTCTTCCAATTTCTTTAAAATGGTTCACTCGGCTCTCTCATTCAAAGCTTGGATTATGTTGGAATCATCTTTGTTGATATTCGATTTGAATGTTTTATGCTTGAGTCACAATGCTAGCAATACCATTGTCAGTAGACTCATCACTCAAACCTGAGTATGGGTCATTACATGTTTTCACTTTGCCTTAAAACATTTCCACAGTGAATACGCTAAGGTCTTATAGTCTGTGTGGCTTCATTTTCAAACTTAATTTCATTTTTAATGTATTATTGTTTCATAGCTCCCTGTCATCACTCCTATTTGACTCAATTTGCTTGTCACCCCGTGCCCCCCTCCTTTATTGTGTCCTTAGGCCAGAGCTAACGGGCTGCGCTCCTGTGTAATCGTCATTCGGGTTCTAAGAGACCTGTGTGCCCGCATCCCCACATGGACTCCACTTGGTGGCTGGGTGAGTTTTTAGCCTCTGAATAACTGTAATATGATCAGACTTTTGGAAGCCACTAAATAATATGGCAGAATTTTTGTCCAATATCAAATGTAATGCTGCCATTTTTTAAGGGATATCAGGGATTTCAGATGAATAGTTTAACTGTATGTGGGCTCAAAGTGCAGCTCAAAGAAGTGGAAAAACATCCATCCATCTTTACCAGTTATCTTCACTCGAGTCACGGGTGAGCATTGGGCTTTATCTTGTCAACTCAAATGCGACCAGATACACTCGTTACCGTGGCGACAACAACAAGAGTGGAGCGCGTCGACTTTGTATTATAAGGACAAAATGTGGGAAAATGTGTGTATGTGGAGAGGATGTTCGTTTAAGGCTTGCTTGAGGTATGTTCACGTACTTTGAATACGATACGGCTCACAAGCAGGCAACAAAAACGATATGTAGCCTAGCAAGCTAGCGATAACGGTTGTACGTAAACATGCCGCCGTTCTGTCGAATCATGGTCTAAAGCTTCGGTGTGGGTGAAGTAATTGAATTAAAAATAAATTAATTTAATTTCAGTAAGTAATTAAGTTAAATTAAATTACAGTAAGTAAATTAAATTACTATTGTTATTTCTGTCATGTAATGTTGGTTTGACCTAACTGATTAGAATACACGATCTGACTAGAGCAGTGATTTCCAACCTTTATGGAGCCAAGGAACATAATTTTACAATTGAAAAATCTCACGGCCGACCAACAAACTAATGTGTCACAAAAAGTGGATACATTAATTGCTGTATTTACTTCCTGCCATCTAATAGAAGACATTTCATTTGTTCTGTCTGTCACTATGCATCACTGGCATAAGTAGAGGAACAAAGATACATTATTTATTATAAAAAAAAAAATTTTAGCAATTAAGTACACAACTGTATACAGTAAATGAACAGGTCATTTAAATAGACACATTCCTCCATCCTGTGATCGGATCGGTGATCGGTTATCTTTTTTTTTTTTTTTAACACGGTGATCGGCCCCAAAAATCCTGATCGTGTAAAGCCTAACCCACATTATGTTTGTGCCCTGCCATACATATGTCAGTGAATTATTTATCTCTTTGACTGTAAAAGTGTTTTTTTTGCCTAAATTGGTTTTAATTTAATATTTTACAGTACTGTATAATCACCTGTATTTAAGTAGTCAGGGAATAAGAAGCAGTTACCCTTTGAAAGTGTTCTTTACTAACTGTTAACGTAAATCAGTGTTATGCGGTATACCATTGATACTGAATTATTATTTTTTCACTGCAACCATACCGAACCGTGGCCCAAAAACAGAGGTTTGGACTGTCGTGTCGGTTATCAGAAACACTTACAAACATGGCATATATTACTCAAATAAGTTTTCTCTACTCTTTGGGAACATCCTCTACTGCAGCTTAGTAAGGGACCTTCTCTGCCTCGTAATTATGCTGTACCTACATCCAGTAGCGCTCAGTGTAGCCCATCATTTTGTGGTACTACACGCAGGGCGCAAATCTAGTCCTGATCCGATCTTTGAGATTGGAAATCGGTCCAATGTCAGCAAAAGAAAAAACGGGTATCTGAGTGGGAATGGATCTAAAACCTCATATTTTACTACTCTTATACAAGCCGTCCATTCCATGCTCCGCGACGGCACTTTTATCCAGCAGTGCCCGGAAGGCACGAAGAGCCCAGATGAGCACAACAGGTTGCTAAGGTGCTAACATAGTAGCAAGGAGTAAGAGTGAATGTGCTCACTTAGTCGTTTATTGACACTCCAGTTGAAGTTCACTGTAAACAGACATAACAAAAGAATTACACATATTGAATGTTCATATACATCACAGACGTTGTTTCTTTCTTTGTATTTGTTCACAAAAATCACTAGCTCATACCTAACACACAATGAATGAAAACACCATTACGAAAATTAGCATTGAACTTGTGACACTTGTATCCCTCAAACTCATGAATATTGGTACACAAACACTGTATAAACACATACAGACAGGCAATATAACAATACTCTCTGGCATATATTCTTCAAACTCTGTTAAAACGACTTAAATAACAATATTTGATCGTGAGTACTTTTTGTTACTGTGTGTATCTTATTGCATGCACCACACTACCGCTCAGAGGTCAAGACGTCCACAGCACGAAGAGCAATCCGAACAAGGCACACACAGAGACAGCTGAGCACCTCGAGCCTCACTGCACGATTCCTATCTGCCATGACATTGGCAATAAAACCAAACCCCGGTTGCATCAAGTTCAAAAGTGTATTGCTGCATATGTGGAGAAAGCAAATGCTATTCCCACCATATACTGACAGTAAAAAAATAAATAAATACTGAATTGCACTATTTTGCAATTTAAAAGTATACTTATTTATTTAAGGGTTTTTTTCATAGCGGTCTAGCCATCCATCCATTTTCTGAGCCGCTTCTCCTAACTAGGGTCGCGGGAGTGCTGGAGCCTATCCCAGCTGCCATCGGGCAGGAGGCGGGGTACACCCTGAACTGGTTGCCAGCCAATCGCAGGGCACATACAAACAAACAACCATTCCCACTCACAGTCACACCTACGGGCAATTTAGAGTTGTCAATTAACCTAGCATGCAATGTTTTTGGGATGTGGGAGGAAACCGGAGTGCCCGGAGAAAACCCACGCAGGCACGGGGCGAACATGCAAACGCCACACAGGCGGGGCCGGGGATTGAGCCCGGGTCCTCAGAACTGTGAGGCTGATGCTCTAACCAGTCGACCACCGTGCCGCCCATAGCGTTCTAATTAACTTTATTTAATCTATTCAAATGTAGAATATGTTTAAGTTAAGCAGTGGTTGTGTTGCAACTTAAATGTTTGTTATTGGGTTTTTTTTGAAGTTATTGTCAGGATTTTCACATTTTTATTTTATTCAATTGTAGTACATTCTTATTTTTAAAGTTACTTGATGGAACCTGTTGATTTTTAATAAATTGCTCATACCTACGGTTGCTAATTATTGTTCTGTTTGAGTAATATCACTTGATCAAGCCTTTTGTAACATTCCATACTATACAATAAGTAAAATATGTATCACTATTGCTGATATCGGATTGGACTGGTATCTGTCATAACTCAAGGCTGCAATATCGATCTCTAATCGGAAGTGAAAAAGTTGAGTCGGGACATACCTAGTCTCTAAATGTGTGAGGAGTGTGGTTCTAGACCTATTTGATATGTAGACATCTCTTGTTATTTGGGGCTACATGAATAAAGTTGAATTGAATTAAATGTAAACTTGCCTGTATACTGTAAAAAAAAGAAGAAAAAAAACCCACACACAATAGCAATACAGCAAGTGCGTGAAAAGATAATGCAAGATATACCAACACTGCAGTTTCATATTAGTTTGAGGCTAAAACTGAGCTCTGTTGACAGTTTTTATCCAGCAATGTATGTCTGTTTAATTAAGATGCCTAACAATTGTCTTCTGCTGTGTAGCCACTGGAACTGATCTGTGAGAAAGCCATTGGCACAGGAAACAGGCCCATGATGGCAGGAGAAGCTCTGCGCAGAGTCTTAGAATGTCTGGCTTCAGGAATCCTGATGCCAGGTAAGTTTGTGTATATGTACCGTATTTTCTGCACTGTAAGGCGCACTTAAAATCCTTTAATTTTCTCAAAAATCGACTGTGTGGCTTTTAACCCGGTATGCCTTATGTGTGCACTGACTTCCAAAATCTGTAAAAATGTTGTGCAAGTTTGGTACGCGCTCCACTTCATTGACTGTCGGACCATTTCCCGCCGACATAGGGACGTAATACTACACTACGTACGCTGGCAGCGATAAACCAATTAGAGAACATTACGTAAAGCCACGTACAGTACGTACGCTTACCTCCGCCACGCCTCAGGTAGATATACTGTACTAGCTAAACATTTGTTTGGCTAAGGACCCCCGAAAATGGCATAAGCGAAGAGACATGCTTACAAGGCCCAATTGAAACGACAGGCTATCAGTTACGCGGTTGTAAATGGGAATAGAGCAGCCGCGAGAGAATTCAAAATCAAGCACAAGAACAGCCGGGAGAAGCGCCTCTACAGTCACCATTCGACTGAAGGCAATAACGATAGCACAAGACATGAAGATCGAACACTTTCAAGGAGGTCCGTCTCGGTGCTTTCGTTTTATGAAAAGGTGCCATCTCACCATCCGCACAAGGACCACCATGGCGCAGCAACTGCCAGCAAATCCCAACCTCTGGACATTGGTGTAAACAGGACGTTCAAAGTGAAGTTGCGAGCGATGGATGAGAGATGGCGAACACACCTTTACTAAGACTGGGAGGCAGCGAGTTACGCCACCATATGTGAATGGATTGTGGATGCCTGGGCTAAGGTATCTGCTTTGACTATTGCTGGCATCATTGCTGAACAGCCACCCGGCAACGAGACTAACTCCAACATATGACGAGATGGAACCCGGCATGTTTGATGGCGAAATTGCCCAGCTGTTCAATTCAGATACAGAAGATGGGGACTTCGATGGATTTGTGACAAAAGATTGCTAAAAAAATGAATATTTTTAAATGCGTAGTAGAATAAAGTTCAACCAAACTCACTGTTTTGCTTCCGTTACCTTGTTTTAGCATGCGCCGAATAATACGGTGTGCCTTATGTATGGCTTAAGTACAGAAATAGAGCCCTTAATTGAGACTTCGCCTTACAATACGCCTTATGGTGTGGAAAATACGGTAACTGAATTGTGCCATTTTGCTTGTTTTCAAAAAGTCAAAGGTGGTGATACATTATAGGTTTTCTTTTCTTCTGTAGATGAAGCTGGAATTGCTGATCCATGTGAGAAGGAGCCCACAAATGCTATATCTCACTTGGACTACCAGCAGAGAGAAGACATCACATTGAGTGCACAAGTAAGGTGCCCTGTGGTGTGAGCACATATTCATATTCTATATGGGTGTTTATTTGATTACGGGCCTTTTTGTGTCCTTGATGTAAAATTTACAGAAAAAATATATTTAAATAGATGTTTTCAATAACCAGCAGTGGGTGTGCCTAATTATAAATGTTGTCTAAAATTTCATGTTAATATTAGTTGGTTTTTTTTACCTTTTTTGAGCAGCTTTATGGTGGTATTTTACAGTCTTCACCCTGTCCCTAGCACAGGGTTTGGATATATGAAGCTCTATCGTTCTACTAAAAAATGCTAAAATGGTGTAACTTTTACCATAAATTCCTTAACATATAATAGAATTAATGATTTCTCATCTATAGAAAACATTTCAAATTCTGTCTTTTATTTTTACTAAAATATGTCTGTCCCTTAAAGTTGCTGTCATTACAGCCACATTGACCATTTTCAGATCAACCAAGTTTATTAAAAAAAAGGTTTTTTTAAAATTCCCTGGGTCATTTTGTCTCGTCACTCAAGCACATGATAGGGCAGAGAGAAGTCGGGCATTTTGATAAATGGAAGAGTAAGTTTTTTCCTCATTTGTACCCTTAAGTCGCATAATATTTTTATTGCATGTCATTACCAAAGGACTTGCAGTGTTAATATGTTTAAAGATATTCCCGTAAAAACTTGATAATCATATAAAATGTTGTACAGGACTAGCTAGCTAAAATAAAAAAAATTAAGGTAACTCTACCAGCATAGCATAGTTAGCTAAAAAACTTTGAAATGTCATTACCATCACAAGATTTATACATTTTTAATTAATATGCCATTGTGACGGTAATGACATTTCTCGAGCGTATCTGACGAAAAGACCAAATTAAAACATCCATCCATCCATCCATCCATCCATCCATTTTCTGAGCCGCTTCTCCTCACTAGGGTCGCGGGCGTGCTGGAGCCTATCCCAGCTGTCATCGGGGAGGAGGCGGGGTACACCCTGAACTGTTTGCCAGCCAATCACAGGGCACATAGAAACAAACAACTATTCGCACTCACAGTCATGCCTACGGGCAATTTAGAGTCTCCAATTAATGCATGTTTTTGGGATGTGGGAGGAAACCGGAGTGCCCGGAGAAAACCCACGCAGGCACGGGGAGAACATGCAAACTCCACACAGGCGGGGCCGGGGATTGAACCTGGGTCCTCAGAACTGTGAGGCTGACGCTCTAACCAGTCGGCCACCCAAATTAAAACAAAAATCTTAAATCAATATATATTGACATGAACAGATTCTGAGTCACAGAAAGATGACAATTAAGGCAAGGTAGGTATATATAGTTTTTGTGACATTTTATTTTTGAGAGAAACTAAAATCAAAAATGCCCGAAATCAAATAAACACCCATATATCGCTGGCATTGGGTGGAAACCTCCTATATGCAAATTTGGTCAGTTGTTACAAATTATTGACCAATCTAAATTATTGAAAATAGCCTGCTCTCTTTGGTGATCCAATGATAATGGCTGAACAAACTTTGTGTCTTTAGCATGCCTTAAGACTGTCAGCCTTTGGACAGCTTCACAAAGTGCTTGGAATGGATCCACTTCCTTCTAAGATACCTAAGAAAACTCCTGGACCTCCAATTGATTATATAGGTAAACAACCTCTGTGCACAAGAGTGAGAGGATTATTTTTTCATGTTGAAATACAATTGAATACATAAAAGTGAAATAACAGTTTTTTTCCCCTGATAATTGTGTGATCAGTGCAAATCCCGCCAAGTACAGCATATGCCCCACCAATGAAACGGCCCATTGAGGAAGAGGAGGGAATTGAAGACAAGAGTCCCAATAAGAAGAAGAAAAAACTGCAGAAGAAATGTAAATTACATTTACCAGAGATTTACATGATATTGTATAAGTGGTTAAGTGCAGTCTCTCTGTTATACAGTCCCCTCCAAAGGTATTGGAACGGCAAGGTCAATTCCTTTGTTTTTGTTATATACTGAAGACATTTGGGTTTTAGATCAAAAGATGAATGAGACAAAAGCTCAGAATACCAGCTTTTATTTCATGCTATTTACATCTAGATATGTTAAACAGCTCAGGAAAGATCACCTTTTGTTTGAAGCCACCCACTTTTCAAGTGAGCAAAAGTATTAGAACATGTGACTGATGGGTGTTTCTAGTTGCTCAGGTGTTGCCTTTTAGATTGATTGCTTAGACATTAGTGCTTGTTTTTGACTTTGGGTTACACCTGTGAAAACTGCATATGCTGTTAAGCAAACATGAGTACCAAAGAAGGGAGAAAAGCAAACAATTTTGAAGCTGAGAGAAGAGGGAAAATCGATCAGCGCTATTGCACAAACATTGGGCATAGCCAATACAACAATTTGGAATGTCCTGAAAAAGAAACTACTGCTGTACTGAGCAACAGACATCGAATAGGTCGGCCAAGGGTATCAATAGCAGTTGAAGACAGAAACATTGTGAGAGCTGTGAAGAAACACCCAAAGACAACAGTCAGTAACATCACTGCCAACCTCTACGGGGTAGGGGTGAAGGTATCACAATCCACTGTTCGAAGAAGACTTTGAGAGAAGAAATATACAGGCCATACCATAAGATGCAAACCACTCATCAGCAAAAAGAATCGCAAGGCCAGATTGAATTTGGCAAATAAGTACAGAGATGAGCCACAAATTTTGGAACAAAATTTTATGGACTGATGAGATTAAAATTAACTTCTACCAAAGTGATGGCATGGCCTAAGTATGGAGAAAGAAAGGATCTGCTTATGATCCAAAACACACAAGCTCATCTGTGAAGCATGGTGGAGGTTATGTCATGGCTTGGGCTAGCATGGCTGCTTCTGGAACGGGCTACTAGTCTTTATTGATGATATAACTCATGATGGGAGCAGAATGATTTCGGAAGTCTACAAAACCGTTTTGTCTGGCAATTTACAGAAACATGCATCCAAACTAATCGGGAGAAGCTTCATCATGCAACAAGACAATGACCCAAATCATACTTCCAACACAACAAAGTACTTCATCAGGGGGAAAAAGTGAAAGGTCTTAGACTGGCCAAGTCAATCACTGGAACTTAACCCAATAGACCATGCATTTTACCTCCTGAAGAGGAGACTGAAGGGAGAAACCCCCAGAAACAAACAAGAACTGAAGGAGGCTTGAGTAAAGGCCTGGAAAAGCATTTCAAATGAAGAATGCAACAGTCTGAAGTCAATGGGCTGCAGGCTTGATGCAGTTATTGCAAGTAATTGTTAGGCCACCAAATATTAAATGTTGTTCACTTTAAGTTAACTTAATGTATGTTCCAATAGTTTTACTCACTTGAAAGTGGTTGGCTTCAAACAAAAAGTGCTCTGTCCTGAGTTGTTTTAATGCATCTAGATGTAAATACCATTAAAATAAAAGCTGGAATTCTGAACTTTTCTCATATTCATCTTTTGATCTGAAACCCAAATGTCTTCAGTATACAATAAAAATGAAGGAATTGACTTTGCCGTTCTAATTTTAACTTTTGGAGAGCACTGTAAATATTATTTTAGTTTGTTCGGGCTTTGGTAGGACTGTTTATTTAATCTTAATGGCTATAATTGAATAAAACTTCTACTGTCATCTATATTCTCCTTGATTGAACTTCTATATGTCTCGTACTTCCGTTGTGACTTTATAGTCTTGTTAGACTAAGCGCAAAAAATGTGTCATTGTCCTATTCCTATCAGCTGCAGAGGATAAGTCTGATCCTCCTCAGGCTATGAATGCTTTGATGCGACTCAACCAGCTGAAGCCAGGTCTCCAGTACAAGCTGATCTCACAGACCGGCCCGATTCATGTTCCCGTCTTCACTATGGCTGTAGACGTTGATGGCAAGACCTTTGAGGCTTCCGGTCCATCCAAGCGGACTGCCAAGCTACATGTAGCTGTCAAAGTGAGTCAGCTTTACAGCAAATAACATTTTCAGTTCAGGCTCAGTTGATATTGTCTCCACAATGTTTACATAAATCTTAATAAAATTACACCTATGACTGTTTTAAATGTGAAAAATAGAAAATGAGACTTCAAAGCCCACTGAATATTTTTTTTTTTTTAAACTTTTTTTTGCATTTTTCTGTACTAACATGCCTTTGTTTAAACAACTCCAGGCGCTGCAAGACATGGGTTTACCCACAGGAGTGGAAGTAAAAACTCCAGAGCCTGTAAAAGCTGAAGAAACCGCAGTACCAGTTATTGTGGAGGATGTTAAGCCAGAAGTAACAGCCACTGAAGTTGCTCCTACACCCACAGGAACAGCCAGCGTAGATTCCACTGATTCTGCAGAGGTACAGAGCTACTGGGATATATAGAGCTATAGGGATGCACTGACACCGGTGTCTGTATCGGTGATGATACCTGTGTACTCCACTTGGACTGGTAAAAATACTCTGATACTACGGCAACCAATGGCAGCCTGTCGTCCTTGAGAGTGCTGTGTGCAGTTTGGCATATAGCAAATAGGTTTTTGTTTGTTTTTTAAAAGTCACTGTGTGCTTGCTTCAAGGTGTTTATTGACACTCCAGTTGAAGTTTACTGTAAAACTAAACAGATAATTGCACATTGTATAGTTAAGCAAACGCATACTTCGTCTTACAAACACAGCTTTGTCGTCGCTTGCTTAATGCTAACACACGATGCAAAACGGCACTGGGCTAACTGATAGCATATGTATCAAAGTAAACGACGTAACACCAGATATAAAAAGATGATAACAATAGTCACAAGGTTATATTCTTCCTACGCAACGAAAAAGTTATTACTGCAGCTTTGCCGCAACATTCTTGCATCTTGTCTTTTCATCAAATCTGCATGGGTTGTCTGTATACGCGCTCCTCACAGTTTTGTACATAATGAAGCTCAAACATAAAACACAACAAATTATTTTAATAATTAACAATAATAATTGTAAATACATTTTGTGTTATAGTTGAATGTAAATTATGCCATGTTCAATAAGTTTATTTTTAACAATATTTGGTTGTGTAAAATGTTTTAAATTGGTGTGAAACTTGTGCAATGTTGAATACAAGTTTGTGTTTTTGAACAGTATTTTATACAAATAAAAGACAATTTGCAAGACAATAGCAATGACAGACAGTAAATCAAGTATCGGTACTTTGTATCGGCAAGTACTCAAATGTAAGTACTTGAACTCATACTTGGTCTGAAAAAAGTCGTATCGGTGCATCACTAATTACATGCATGAAGCAGTGATTAATGTGAGTTCTGTCCTCACTAAACTCTTCATCTTTTTTGTTGTAGACCACCCGGCAACAGGGACCAATCCTGACCAAACATGGCAAGAACCCAGTGATGGAGCTGAACGAGAAGCGCCGTGGCCTGAAATATGAGCTCATCTCAGAGACTGGCGGCAGTCATGACAAGCGCTTTGTCATAGAGGTCGAGATTGATGGGCAAAAGTTCCAGGGGACCGGATCCAACAAGAAGGTGGCCAAAGCTTACGCAGCACTGGCCGCTTTGGATCAGCTCTTCCCTGAGGGTTCTGTGACTGAAGTTGCTAAAAAGAAAAAGGGACCTCCAATGGTAAGCACTCAGGATAAAAGAGAGTTTATCTCTGTCCTTACTGTAGTCTTGACCCGACAGTGCAAATTTCCCATTCAGATCAACGAAGGCTATGGCATGATGGGACCTCCTGGCGATACTGCTATCCCCAGAGGCAGAGGGAGAGGAGGACGAGGTCGTGGAAGGGGCAGGGGTTTCAATAACGGAGGGGGCTGTGGCCCAGGAGGTAAAATGCTTTTTTACTACACCAGAAACACTCACCTTAGAGCTGAGGTTCTTGACTGGTTCATCAACTTTTATAGAAGTTAAACTATACAATGAAATTTTTCAACATGAACCTTCAAAATAGCAATCTCGATTTTATTTTAAAATGGCAATAACACTGTACAGCCAGTGGAGAATTACTGGCTCAGAGAACCATTAACAGATTATTACACTGCCAGCAGTTACCGTTTTTTTTCCATATGATCAAAATTGACTAATGGTCTGTTACTCAACAGGCTTCGGCACATATGGTTATGGCAACAACTCAATGTCTGGATACAGTAAGTATTCTTCTTCTTTTCCTATTTTGATTGGATTGTTACCGTTACAATGTGAGAAATTAAAGCACCGCTTAGTCTGCGTGCAAGTGTACTGCTGTGTGGTTCTCTTAGGTCTGCCCAGTACTCACCAAGTCACACACATCACACAACCACCAAGAGAAATCTCTGAGCAAGAAGTATTATCGAGAACTATTTCTTCGGTGATCCCAAGTTGAAAGATTTTTAAATTTCTCAGCCTTAACCCAGAGGCCTAAATCTCATTTGCAAGCCCCCCCCCATTGCCTCCCCATCTTTTTGGCAGCTCGTTCTAGGGACTGACCTTCCCGAGTGTGACAGGAGCAGGGAAATCTTTTTTTTATTTATTTATTTTTATTAAAAGATCATAAGTCACTTTTAATGCAATCTGGCCCAATAAATCCAATTGACTGCTGCTTTTAAGGCAGAACAAATTCCCAATAAGCAAAACTAATTTTGACATTTCCCTCCTTTCTCTGCCTTGTCTCACTCTTTAGGTGACTTTGTCTCAGACTTCTATGGCTACCAAGAGTTTGAGAAATAGATCTTCCCCTGTCTTTACAAACAAGAAAAAATATAGTAGAGAAGAGAAAAATCACACTTGTGTTCCAGCTGCATCCAGAACTCCCTTCAAGTCCACGACCACAACAGTCAATCCATTCGCAACCTGGGCGAGATGATCTGCCTCTGCATACATGCAACCATAAGTCACCATCTGTTGTGGATGTATCAAACATCTGGACGTCGACAGGGTGGATTAATTTTAGAAGACGCCTCTTTTGTGAGAGTGGATGAAGGGCTTCACAAAGGGAAGCACTGTAGGAAATGGACACCGAATTTCCTTCTGGACACAGACTGCCTTTTATTTCTGTTTCCATACAGTTGACCAAACAGCACAGAGGAGGAACAGTTTTATATTACACATTCATTTGTGACATCTACAGTGGTTACACTTTCATTTCAAATTAAGGCTAGGTGCACACTGCAGGTCAATTGTGATTTTCCTAATGTGAACAGTACAATTTTGATTTATAATATCCAACCAAGGCCTCTTTCATATATGGTCAATGGATATGTATATGACATGAGTGCTGTATGGACGGCTGACGAAGGAGCAGAAAACAGTCAGTGGTGAAAAGAAGATTCCTTACAACTGATTCATATAAGAAAATGTTGGCTCCGGTTGCACAAAGTCCTTGAAATCGCCATCATGCGTCATGAGACCTGCTCGAGGGCCCATATTTACTTTGGTCAACACGGCAGCTCGTGTTTGTGTGCATGCGCAATGTGACGTCCTGGTTTGTGCGCATGCGTGTGACGTCACATACACATTGCGTCCACAGTAGAAGGTGCATTTGTTTTATAAAATAAAGTACAACATAAAAAGATCGGATTTACCAAAAAATCCGAATCGGCATCAATGCCCTGCAGTGTGAATGGAGCCTTGATGTAGCTTTTATGGACTATTCAATCATGGCTGCACTGAATGCATGATGCTCCTTTTTTAAGAGTTTATCACAAGTACTTCCACAAATTCCATAATATACATGTTTTAGGCTTTTTTCCAATAAATGTGATTTTTATCAATAAATACTTTGTTCTTGGTGTGATGGATTTTTATATGTGGCCAGCTGCTTGTTTAAAATTTCCCATGCTGTTAATTCTCAGATTACTACAACAACGGTGGGGCGAATGGAGGAAGTGCGCTGTCAGGTGGCCCTTCAGGTGGTACTCCGGCCAACACAGCACAGGGGTCAGCACAAAGCTCCTATGGCTCATACTATGAGAGTGATGGAGCCTACAATACCACGGCTGCTGCTAAGATCCACAAAAAGAAACTCCCTACAAGGGGTGGGAAGTCATCTTTTCAGGTTCCCTTGGGTGTGAATAGTGCATCTACAGGGAGCTACCAGGCCAGCAATGCTTCCGGACAGGGCAACTATAACCAATATGGCCAGGGCTACGGTCAGGCAAAGAAGAATTTTAATCAGGGAGGTGCAAGTGGATACTCTTACAGCACCGCCTACCCGAGCCAGGTGACTGGTGGGGCTGGAGGAAACCAGGACTACAATTATGATGGTGAGTGTAGTCTAATAATTTTAATTCTATTTTGGTCCAGCCATCACAAAAGTGATGAACGGAGTATGTAAATGACTGAACAATGTGTTGCATTTGAGTTTACTTGTTGTGCTTTTCCCTTGGAAGGTTTCACCAACCAGTCCAATTACAACTCGCAGGGTGCCGGAGAAAACCAGGGTTTCAACACCAGCCACACTCAGTACCACAATCCTGGAAGCTACAACAAGGGAGATTCCAGCGGAATTTACCAATATAGATAGACTGAGTTTCTCGTGTGAACCATCAGCTTGCCATTTCTCCCTGCATCTTTGCCTCTAACCTTTTCTGAAGAATGTGATTGATTGGCTTACCTGTGCTCTCAGGCTTCCTCCATGTTTGTTTATGTGCATATTTGGTTCTGTGTTGCCCACATTCAGGCTGAGTGGTAGCTAAATTTGGTGGTCAAAGGTTTTATAATCTCAAGCTTGTCTTTTCAGTTATTTTTTTGTAATCATAAAACCACTAAGTAAAAAACAAACAGAAAAAACATGTTACAGGTCTCACATGCGTGGCTCAGACTTTGCTTTTAAGTTACAAGACAGCTCTGCTTGTAACTACTCTAAGCTTGTAGATATGAGCTTTGCTTTTATTTTTGCCTCATTTTATCCATCCATCCATTTTCTACCGCTTATCAGAGGTCGGGTCGCGGGGGCAGTCGCTTTAGCAGGGACGCCCAGACTTCCCTCTCCCCAGCCACTTCATCCAGCTCTTCCGGGGGGATCCCGAGGCGTTAACAGGCCAGCTGAGAGATGTAGCAGCGTGTCCCAGGTCGTCCCCGGGGTCTCCTCCCAGTGGGACGTGCCCGGAACACCTCACCAGGGAGGTGTCCGGGAGCCATCCGAATCAGATGTCCCAGCCACCTCATCAGGCTCCTCTCAATGTGGAGGAGCAGCAGCTCTACTCTGAGCTCCTCGCAGATGACCGAGCTTCTCACCTTATCTCTAGGGGAGAGCCCGGACACCCTGCGGAGGAAACTCATTTTGGTTGCTTGTATCCGGGATCTTATTCTTTCGGTCACAATCCACACCTCGTGACCATAGGTGAGGGTAGGAACGTAGATCGACCGGTAAATTGAGAGCTTGGCCTTTCGGCTTAGCTCCTCCTTTACCACAACGGACCGATACAAAGTCCTCATCACTGCAGACGCTGCATCGATCTCCCGTTCCAATCTTCCCTCACTCGTGAACAAGACCCCAAGATACTTGAACTCCTCCACTTGGGGCAGGATCTCATCCCCGACCTGGAGAGGGCACGCCACCCTTTTCCGACTGAGGACCATGGTCTCAGATTTGGAGGTGCTGATTCTCATCCCATCCGCTGCGAACCGCTCCAGTGAGAGTTGGAGATCACAGCTTGATGAAGCCAACAGAACCACATCATCTGCAAAAAGCAGAGATGCAATACCGGGCCTCTGCTGCGCCAAGAAATTCTGTCCATAAAAGTTACGAACAGAATCTGTGACAAAGGGCAGCCTTAGCGGAGTCCAACCCTCACTGGAAACGAGTCCGACTTACTGCCGGCAATGTGGACCAAACTTTGACACCGGTCGTACAAGGACCGAACAGCCCGTATCAGGAGGTTCGGTACCCCATACTCCCGAAGCACCCCCCACAGGACTCCCTGAGGGACACGGTCGAACGCCTTCTCCAAGTCCACAAAACATGTAGACTGGTTGGGCAAACTCCCATGCACCCTCGAGGACGCTGCCGAGGGTGAAGAGCTGGTCCACTGTTCCACGCCAGGATGAAAACCACACTGCTCCTACTGAATCTGAGATTCGACTTCCCGACGGACCTTCCTCTCCAGCACCCCTGAATAGACCTTACCAGGGAGGCTGAGGAGTATGATCCCCCTGTAGTTGGAACACACCCCTCTGGTCCTCTTTCTTAAAAAGGGGGACCACCACCCCAGACTGCCAATCCAGAGGCACTGTCCCTGATGTCCACGTGATGTTGCAGAGGCGTGTCAACCAGGACAGCCCCACAACATCCAGAGCCTTTAGGAACTCCCGGCGAATCGCATCCACCCCCGGGGCCTTACCACCGAGGAGCTTTTTAACCACCTCAGTGACCTCAACCCCAGAGATAAGAGAGCCGCCCCAGAGACCCCAGACTGCTTCCTCATGGGAAGGCGTGTCGGTGGCATTGAGGAGGTCTTCGAAGTATTCTCCCCACCGACTCGCAACGTCCTGAGTCGAGGTCAGCAGTGCCCCATCTCCACTATACACAGTGTTGACTGTGCACTGCTTCCACCTCCTGAGACGCCGTATGGTGGACCAGAATTTCCTCAAAGCCGTCCGGAAGTCTTTTTCCATGGCCTCACCGAACTCCTCCCATGCCGTTGTTGCTTCAGCGACCACCCAAACTGCATTCCGCTTGGCCAGCTGGTACCCATCAGCTGCCTCAGGAGTCCCACAGGCTAAAAAAGCCCAATAGGACTCCTCCTTCAGTTTGACAGCATTCACCTTATTTTATTTTTTACCGGTTCAGATTGTACCCCGCCTCCCGCCCGAAGATAGCTGGGATAGGCTCCAGCAGCCCATGACCCAAGTGAGGATAAGCGGTAGAAGAAAATGGATGGATGGGTTGCTATAAAATACACACGTGAATGGTTCAAGTAGCTTTTGATTTTGTGGATATTTTTCTTGTCAATGTATGTAACCACGTGTCTTTGTATTGATAAATGGGTTATTTAGAACTTCTGTGTCAGTTTTTCCCTTCACCACATTTGGTAATTACAATAATTGATAAGTCTTACGTTTTGAGCGTAAAATGCCCCCCCCCCCCCAAAAAAAATTTAAGAGGTCACTTGTGAACCTTTCAGGTCGTTGTGAACCTAGTACACGAAACACTGTACCTCACTTACTCTAGTGCAGTTCAACACTGTGAACTGCCAGTATATGCATGGCCTGAGAAGCTCGTAGAGAGAATTAAAAAATATATCCAAATTAATGTTTATATATTATGTGCGATTTATTAGTCAACGCTGACAAAACCTCGAAGCCAAAACTTATTCTCGACTGACATTTTTTTTACACCGTATGTTGCGATAACTACATTAATTTCCAGATTAAATAATTTCTGCAAAATGTGATGTTTTCAGAAAATATAGCTTTCAAATAGAGCATTTACTGTTTCAATGCATTTCGCGTCTATATTTTATTATGGTTTTCCGCAAATAACTAAAATCAGCAACAGATTACAAAATGCATTCTTAAAAAGGTGGTCACGATAATTTGTCTCTTGCAAATAAAGCAAAGGCCTTTGTAACAAATTTAACAATGCCAGTGGGAACATAAAAGGTTAATATACACACGGTGCGACATCCGACGTCATTTCCGGTCTCTGCGCTCAGCGTTTGACCGGCTATGGCCGACACGCGTGTGGTGGAGGCGCTTCTTCAGCGCATTGAGAAGGCAGACGCCGGCGTCGAAAGCCTGAATGTGGCCTGCAACCTCGGAGTGGACCACCAGGTCATCGTGGGTGCCGTGAAGAGTCTACAGTCTCTCGGCGAAGTGAGTTTCCCCGGTTTGAGTTGCAGCGGAAGTCATGCTGTCACTGCAACATTTGCAACGTGACTGATGCAATGAGGCTGATCTGTCGTTGTGAGACACGTTTCATGTGCGCTATGTAGCTTGCTATCATTTTTTACGGCGTTAAAAACACAAATATACAGTCACCCAGCATTTGTAATATAACTTTGGGCTTCTTAAAACCACGTATAACTAACAGCGTTGTTGTACGCTGTACTGAATTCAGTACTACTCAATGAATGCGAGTGCAAATTATGAGAATGAAATTACAGTAAAATATGCAAGAATAAATGAAGAAAGGAGAATAGCAGCCACTCTTCAAGAGCAACGCATCTTCTTGGAAAGGAAGAAACTCTCGATAAACCTCTAAACTAAGTATTTAATTACTTGTGAAACGGAGTTTATAGTGTAACAAGTCCGTCAACGTTCCTCACCTTAAGCCAAGTGACATACAGAGTCAAACACACACACAATAGCCTTTATGCTATTATTCTTATAAGTATTCTTTTAATGCTACTGTCTGAATGTTTCCAATAGTGCGTCGTGCACAGAAAAGTAAAGTAAATTGTTATTTTTGGGGGTCAGATGTGAAAGTGGTTTCCATGTCTGCCCGACATTTCTGAGGTTCTGGGTTTGAATTTCAACTCTAGTATTTCTGTGTGGAGTTTGCATGTTCTACCCGTGCTAATGTGTGTGTGTGTGTGTGTGTTTGTTTTTTTCCCCCCTGGGTACTCCAGCTTCTTTACACTTTCCAAAAACATGTTAAGTTAATATACGAATCTAAATTGTCCATAGGTGTGAGTGTGAATGGTTGTTTGTATCTGTGTTCCCTGCAATTGACTGATGCCCAGTCTAGAGTGTACTCTCGGAGCTGTGTTGCCACAATTGGGCCCTGGGCCAGAATCTCCCCAGCCCTGTTTTAAGACATCCATCTTTTTCTGTACTGTGAAGGCATGATTTTATGAAATGTATATTTTCTCAAATATAAATAAATCTGTCTTGTAATGAAATGAAATTACATGTGAAGAAGACAGGAAACAGCTGGAGGTGGCAGAGGTGAAGGTGGTGAGTCTGAGATTCTCTTTGGGAGTGACGAGGGTGAACAGGATCAGGAATGGGCTAATCAAAGGGACAGCACAGATTGGATGGTTCGGAAACAAAGCTAGAGTGGCCAGATTGAGATGTTATGGACATGTACAGAGGAGGAGGAGGAGTGGTGGTAGAAGGATGCTGGGAATGGAGTTGCCAGGTTGGAGACAAAGAAGAGATTTGTGGATCTGGTGAGGAAAAGCTGGAGTTGGAGGAGAGGAACAGAAGATGCAGAGGACAGGGAAAGAGAAGAGGGTGATCAGCTGTGGCTACCCAGAATAGGGAAGCCGAAAGAGAAAGAAGATCAAATGTCAACATTATAACTTGATTGTATCCATGTTTCAACATATAAATGGGTTAAAGTGACATGAATGATATGATAAAATATAGTTTTTAGTAAAGAATCCAAATGTGCTGATGTCTGGCCTCCAGATAATCTCAGCTGAGCTACACTCCTCCAAACATTGGGAGCTAACAGAGGAGGGTAAGGAGATTGCCGAGCAAGGCAGCCAGGAAGCCCGGGTCTTCAACTCTGTCCCGCTGGAGGGTCTGACCCAAAGTGACCTAATGGTAAGGCTGACAGAGTCACTCATATCGTTACTAATTAATATGATCAAATAGTAGGTGATTGATACATCAATGTATGTGCAGTGACATCTCTTGAGTTTGAACATTTTTGTGTTTGTGTGTAGAAATTGTCCTTTGGAAAGATTGGCTTCAGCAAGGCCATGTCCAACAAGTGGATCCGACTGGACAAAGGGCATGAAGGCGGGCCCAGGATATTCAGAACTGTATGTATTCCTTTAAAAGGAAATTTTATGTTTGACCCTTTTCAGTCTGAGAAGATTTATTTATTGGTGTGGTTTTGTTTGGGTCCACAGGTGGAGAACATAGAGGACCAGGTTAGAGCGAAACTTCTTCTAGTTCAGAAAGGCATTTCTTCAAACCTGGAAGAAAAAGAAAAAAATGAACTGAAGAAGCGAAAACTTCTTGCTGAGGTGTAAGTTCTGGATGTATTCTTTTCATGTACCAGTGGGTGACAGTAGAGGACACGTCTGCATTAGGATAGAATTGGTGCTGATTGAGGTGCAGTTCATAATGAGTGTTTTGACTGACCCTCCATCTTTTTGCTCATGATGGGAAACTCTGTTATATTGATGTGGTTAAACGTAAAATAACAAATATAAAATAATGGGTATAACAGTGTAAATGTTTTTTTTGTCCATTCAGTTAGATAATTTAATGATACAATAATTAAATTACACACCTGTTTGTACGCTCAGATCTTTTTAAAATTATTTTTAAATGATGCACTTATGAAATAACTCTCCTGTTTGTATTCTCACTTGTGTTTTTTTCATATTTAAGGTTATTCAGCAAAAACCATGTGGTTTTTTATCTAAATTCTGACCAGTCTTATAAAAGTCATTTGTTTTGAGGATGAACCGGTGTTAATCACAACTATTCGTATTAAGATGTCATTAAATTGATTCCTTTTTATGAATGTGTTCAGAACGGTTAAGTCCTACTGGATCACGAAAGGCAATTCCTTCAGCACCACTGTCACCAAACAGGAGACGGAGCTCACCCCTGAGATGATTGCCACGTGAGTCCATATTCTGTTAAAACGATTTTTAAGCAAAACTTTTGAGTTTGTCGTGTCTGCCCTCATCTGTCAGGCAGTGACGGTGTGCAGGGTTTCAGACGAAAGACACAGATAATTGAACGCCCAGTAAAGGGGACAGGTCCAAAGATGAGGGCTTTGTCCTAAAGGCAGGGCGGTACAAACCCATAAAGAATTTGTTCATGAATTAGGCGTCTAAATTAAGTGGAGTATACAGTCCTATAGTTAGCAAGCGCAAAAGGGCTTCTGAATTCAGTGTACTTCTAGTAATAATTATTTAGGTTTTCTACACAACTGCAAACGACTACCACAATAATACATTGTCATTAGAATGTACCTAATACTGTTGTGGTTTGAGATAAAATTTAGAAGACTGATTATTGTTACTGATATTGTTGTTTATTAAACCGTATGATAACATCTCTACGTTTGTCTGATTTCCAAACTAATGTATGTGATGCATCACAGTGGCAGTTGGAAAGAGAACAATTTCAAACTGTACAACTTTGATGCCATGGGTGTGGCCCCAGACTGTGGCCACCTGCATCCACTGATGAAAGTGCGAACACAGTTCAGACAGATCTTCCTGGAGATGGGGTGAGTTCTTTATTCGTAAGTGATCCGAGAAACGTACTTAAGCACTGACATGTTGAACAATTTGTGTCTTCAGTTTTACCGAAATGCCAACCAACAACTACATAGAGAGCTCTTTCTGGAACTTCGACTCGCTTTTTCAGCCGCAGCAACACCCAGCTCGAGACCAGCATGACACCTTCTTCTTGTCGGGTGAGACCTTTTGTGAGGGATGTTTCTCTCACAGTAAACTTTCACGATTATTTTTGCGTCAAGAGTCATTGTACCCCCAAATTTTCAGACCCTGCTCTTGCCCTTGAGTTACCGCAGGACTACTTGGAGAGAGTGAAAAGGGTCCACTCGGAGGGTGGCTTTGGTTCACAAGGGTGAAGAAATACGTTTTTTTTTTTTGTTTTTTTTTTTTTTTTCATGTGATGGTGATCTGGAATAGAATCTGCAGATCTGTAATAGAATTTGCGTTGTATGGAAATAGATACATTTGCCAAAGGTATTTGATCACCTGCCTTGACTCTCATATGATCTTAACTGACATTCCATCCATTCTTACACCATAGGGTTTAATATGGAAGTGGAACATGGAAGTGTTCAAAATCTCATCGTATGCTGAAGCATTCAGAGTTCGTTTCACGAGAACTAAGGTGCCAATATTTTGGACAATTCCATTCTCCCAACTTTGTCGGAACAGTTTGGGAATGGTCCCTTCCTGTTGCAACATGACTCTGGGCCAGTGCGCAATGAAAATTCCATAAAGACATGAAGGAGACTAAGGTGTTTGGATGAAGTTTACTGAGCTGCACAGTCTGGACCTCAACCCGATAGAACAGCTTTGGGATGAATTAGAGTGGCGACTGAGAGCCAGGCCTCAAATGCACTTCTGGATGAATGGTCAAAGATTTCCAAAGACACACACCTAAACCTTGTGGAAAGCCTTCCCAGAAGGCTGAAGCTGTTATAGCTGCAAAGGGTTGACCAATGTCATACTGAACACTATGGATTAAGAATGGAATGTCAGTTAAGTTCGAGTCAAGGCAGGTGAGCAAATACTTTTGGCAATATAGTACAGTATACAGTAGAAAGATGCATAGTTACTTTATTCATCCATAATGGAAATGAAAGCTATTATAAGGAATTTGAACTTTACTCCGTTTTTTTTAAATGCACAGCTACACTTTGCTGGAGGGAGGCAACAGTGCTAACTTCTCTTCTACTGTGCTGCCCCTATGGACACTCCTCAGGTACAAATGCGACTGGAAGATTGAGGAGGCCCAGAAGAATATCCTCCGCACGCACACCACCGCTGTCAGTGCACGCATGCTGTATAAACTTGCACAACAGGTAAATTGCACATGCTCATGCTTGAACTGTTAAAGACGGAAATTAGCATTTTGATTTACATTTGTGACAAGGTACAAAATAATTTTAAGCACTTTTCACAGCATGCCTTTGCTATTCTTTGTGGAAGAATATAGAGACAGCTTTTGCACTAGTGCTACCTCAGACTTAACCTGTAAACATCCCATGGCATGTCTGAACTCAATAAAGCTCTTGGCAGCTAAACTGGAGCAATCCTTGCACTCAGGTTCCAGCATTTCCTGGAAAGCCTTCTTTGACAAGCAGAGTCAAAGCAGAGTGTTTAAGTAGCACCTCACTCAGCATGCACATTGGTCACATACAGTATGTATAACAATGTGACAGCACTGTATAGCACCCTTGTAATGAGGACTAATTGTGTCTTGTCTCAACCAGGAGAAGTTCACCCCTGTCAAATACTTCTCCATCGACCGGGTGTTCAGGAATGAGACATTAGACGCCACCCATCTGGCCGAGTTCCACCAGATAGAGGGCGTGGTGGCTGACTATGGGCTCACATTGGGAGACCTCATGGGTGTCCTGCATCAGTTCTTCACCAAACTAGGTTAGAATGTAAAGATTAAATTGAAATTCTATGCTGTTGATGGCATTGTTGAATTGAAGGACAACAACTGTTTAGTGAGAAATATAGTCCCACCAGTTACAGTATATAAAGAAGCTACTAAGAGCACATAAATTTGGTGCAAAATTGCATGCTCAGTCATTCTAACAGATTAGATCTGATTATTCTAAAGTAGTGGAGACTGTCCTATTTAAAATAAATAAAATAAAAAAATGTTGCTCTTTCGGAAGCTCTGATGGGTTTCACTGGAAAATTCGGGAGAGCACTGAAAGTACAAAAATATAAGTTTGAATAATGGAATTGTGTTAGGGGAAGAGGCAAACAAACGTATTACTGAATTACCGAAACAAAATCTATCACTCTTATAATTTTGAGGAAGCAATGCACACGATGCATCGTCTGTGATGCACTAAGATTAGCAGGGACACATGAGGCATATTCATTCTGCGTACGTAGACTCATGATCTAAGACCTGCCCTAAACTTATTAAAACACACTTCCTAAACACATTGTAAACATCCATCCATCCATCCATTTTCTGAGCCGCTTCTCCTCACTAGGGTCGCGGGCGTGCTGGAGCCTATCCCAGCTGTCATCGGGCAGGAGGCGGGGTACACCCTGAACTGGTTGCCAGCCAATCGCAGGGCACATCGAAACAAACAACCATTCGCACTCACAGTCATGCCTACGGGCAATTTAGAGTCTCCAATTAATGCATGTTTTTGGGATGTGGGAGGAAACCGGAGTGCCCGGAGAAAACCCACGCAGGCACGGGGAGAACATGCAAACTCCACACAGGCGGGGACGGGGATTGAACCCCGCACCTCAGAACTGTGAGGCTGACGCTCTAACCAGTCGGCCACCGTGCCGCCACATTGTAAACATATTTGAACAAAAAATTGCAAGCATAAAATGTATAGAAAATACTTTGTTAGACACAGTATGTGCCTTAAAAAGGCGGGGTGGCGTGTGACGTGGGTGCGTCTGCGTGTGTCTGGGCATGAGCTGTGGCCAGCAGTATTGCCTATGTGAGTGTGCTCGTTGTGTTTGTGTTTTACTGTTCCCGGCGTTCAATAAATGGCTAAAAAGTGCATCGATGACATGCAAGGACATTATAGTAGTAATTATAGTGTAAAAACCTACACAAAAATTATCACTTTAAAATAAACATATTGCGAGGGCGTGAACCATGAACTGCAAAATACTGGGGGACACTGTACAGAATATAGATATTTTTCATCTGTTGCTAAGTAGAAAATGAGCCAAGGATGCAAAAATTTCTCACACTCTCTCTTTTTTAATTTTTTAGGAATTACTAAACTACGTTTCAAGCCTGCCTACAACCCCTACACAGAGCCCAGTATGGAGGTGTTCAGCTATCATGAAGGTGTTCATCTCTCCGTCTTGACCAACTCTCACTGCTGCTTCTATACGATTAAGCCCAAAATTATGACTATTGTCATATTTTGAGTTAAAATTATTTTTTTTATTTCACCACTCGATGTCTTTCAGCTGCAAATGACCCATGAAAGTTGCAAAGGACAAAATTGTTCAAATTAGTCTCAATAGAGGCATACCGGATGAATATTATTGAACTTAACTGTAACACTGTACAAAAATGCACACATAACCCAACAATAGGTTGTTAGTGGGTATTTAGTAGGAAATAGTTTTAAAATCATGCTATAACATGGTCCTATGGAATATAACTGCAGCAACACATTTTGTACATGATGGCCAAGCTTCACTGAAAAAGCCTTTTCTTGAATTTCAAGTGAGAGATCTGTCCTGGCTATACTAACTATACTACTTTAAAGTTTGAAATACCACTCAATTCATAATTTTGGTGGTACACTTTACTTTAAGAAAACAACTCTGTTCAGTCATTGGCATGGCAACTCTAATAGTGGGGGATTCCTTGTTGCCTCATTTTGTTTGCTTATTTGTGCTTTAACGGATAGGAATACAGTAGATGGTTTTTCATAACTGCATATGATGTTTTTCTGTACACAGGACTAAAAAAGTGGGTGGAAGTGGGGAACTCTGGTGTCTTCCGACCGGAGATGCTGCTGCCTATGGGTCTTCCTGACGACGTGTCTGTTATTGCATGGGGGCTGTCTTTGGAAAGGTAAGCAAATAAATAAAACACAGGAATCCTTTGTGATATGTCTGTATTGTAACCTATAGACGATGGGTTTAGAATGATTCGTCCAATCTGCATAGAGTCAGTCAAAGTGAATCAAATCAGAGAACTGTTTTGTTTCTGATGATCATTTAATGTATATTTTGTGGTTATTGTAGAGGTTCGAGTTAAGGCAACATGTCCGTATGTCATACATATGTACAGAGAAAGTCGCCTAGTAATCCGTATTTAGCTATGGCCTCTTCTTCTATGAACTGTTGCTCACTCAGCCTTCCCCTGTGTCCCGCAGACCCACCATGATTAAATATGGCATAAACAACATCAGAGAGCTGGTGGGACACAAGGTCAACCTACAGATGGTCTATGACAGTCCCATTTGTCGACTGGAGTCCTGAGTTTGGTACAGACTTTTTTTTTTTTTTTTAAGATTTTTGGAACCACCTTGTCACTGTAGCCATAATTAAGTATAATTCTATTTTATGGTATTTTAAAATCATGTGAGAGGCTTTTGTATACACTTGAAATTATGCATAAGATCAGTCTCGGAACCAGTGCCATTCTGTGTTGTAAAAACAAACTCAACTGTACAGGAAAATCTGTGGTTGCTTTTTGAAAGATAAAATAAACATGCTCCAAACCGTGAAACACCTACACTTTTCTCTTATGCAGAGTTTTGGCCGAGAGTATGCCTTGGCCGAGAGTATGCCTTGTACGACCAATTAAATTATTATTATAGTTATTCTAATGTACTTAACTGAAGTTTGTAATGTGGTAAACTTGTTTTACCTGCTCAAGTTACCTTATCACAGTTACTGTTAACATGTTAATAACAGTATACATCTTCGCTGCTAAAATGCTTAAGGATAATCTTTTTATCCACCTTTGTGGGTGTCATGATGAATATGTGTGCAACTTTTATAATCCCAATGATGGATTACAAATGACCTTTAGAATTTCATCAACCCACTGGGCGCAGAGAGGATTTTGATCTATCAATGTATTCATTATTGTGGTTGTATTTTACGACCAGCACGGCATCATACAAATAGCCATTTCCAAAATGTTGACACTCTTGTAGCTAACTGGGGTCCGTGAGCCGTACTTTGGGGCCCTGCAAAATAATTGGTTCAAAATGTCACATCATTAAATACCAGCATATAGCGACCAGTGCGGAAATAACACAAACATACTAAACCCTACGACGGCACAGGAATGTCACTGTAGTAGCGTAACCCAGAACACAACGCAGAGCAAAAACAATTACGTGGGCATCATGTCTTGGACAGTGTTCAGTGTGATTGCGTTCCACCAGGCTCATTTCCTGTCGTACGGAAAATGATATGAAAATAATTCTGCTTTATGTTGACTGGTTATTAGCTGTAATTGAACTCGCTAGTCACTACAGTGGTTGTAAAAGTTGGTAAATATAGTGACCAAATCGCTAAATAGGCGACACTGACCGCTTTTGTTAACTAGCTCCTCTGTTTGTGCATGTCAGATATTGACAATGGCTAAATATTTAACCAAATTCAATTGAATTAAATTCATTTCATTTCTATTAAAACACATTCACTGCTGGCTTTAGAAGTCAAATATCCATGTTAACTGGGAGGGCTGGCAGTGAATGAGTTAAACAGTCAGGAATATTTAGGTTGAAATTTTCAAAAAATAAATAATTCCCATGGCACTTAGTGGTGCAAATGTTTAATTGCCGTTTATGAGGAGGTCATTTGACCAGAGACCCAACTATTTGTATACAAGCAGTTAGAAAGTCAATTTTCCATAATGCCATTTTAAATTGCTGTCATATTATTTTGTCTGGTTGGTATATCTTATTTAGCTGTTTTTTTTTTATGGAAACAGCTGTGTGATTGGTATGACCCAAAATGTGAGTTTTATCATTCTTTATGAGCATACACATTTTATTCAGAAATGTCTTGGCACATGCCTTGTTAAACCACTTAACCCCCCCCCCCCCCCACTGAACCTATGTTCGTAATCTTCATCCTCATTTAAATCCTCCCAGAAGAGTGGAAACTATTATACAACCCCAATTCCAATGAAATTGGGACGTTGTGTTAAACATAAATAAAAACAGAATACAATGATTTGCAACTCATTTTCAACCTATATTTAATTGAATACACTACAAAGACAAGATATTTAATGTTCAAACTGATAAACTTTATTGTTTTTGGCAAATAATCTTTAACTTGGAATTTTATGGCTGCAACACATTCCCCAAAAGCTGGGACAGGGTCATGTTTACAACTGTATTACATCACCTTTTCTTTTAACAACATTCAATAAACGTTTGGGAACTGAGGACACTGATTGTTGAAGCTTTGTAGGTGGAATTCTTCTCAACAGTCCGGGGTCTCCGTTGTCGTATTTTACGCTTCGTAATGTGCCACACATTTTCAATGGGAGACAGGTTTGGACTGCAGGCAGGCCAGTCCAGTACCCGCACTCTTTTATTACGAAGCCACGCTGTTGTAACACGTGCAGAATTTGGTTTGGCATTGTCTTGCTGAAATAAGCAGGGGCGTCCATGAAAAAGACGTTGCTTGGATGGCAGCATATTCTCCAAAACCTGTATGTACCTTTCAGCATTAATGGTGCCTTCACAGATGTGTTACCCATGCCATTGGCACTAACACAGCCCCATACCATTACAGATGCTGGCTTTTGAACTTTGCGTCCATAGCGGTCCGGATGGTTCTTTTCCTCTTTGGCCCCGGAGGACACGATGTCCACAATTTCCAAAAACAATTTGAAATGTGGACTCGTCGGACCACAGAACACTTTTCCACTTTGCATCAGTCCATCTTAGAAGCTCTACGCCTGGGTGTTGTTGATAAATGGCTTTTGCTTTCCATAGTAGAGTTTCAAGTTGCACTTACGGATGTAGCGCCGAACTGTATTTACTGACATTGGTTTTCTGAAGTGTTCCTGAGCCCATGTGGTGATATCCTTTACACATTGATGTCGGTTTTTGATGCAGTGCCGCCTGAGGGATCGAAGGTCACGGGCATTCAATGTTGGTTTCCGGCCTTGCTGCTTACATGCAGTGATTTCTCCAGATTCTCTGAATCTGTTGATGATGATATGGACCGTAGATGATCCATCCATCCATTTTCTGAGCCGCTTCTCCTCACTAGGGTTGTGGGCGTGCTGGAGCCTATCCCAGCTGTCATTGGGCAGGAGGCGGGGTACACCCTGAACTGGTTGCCAGCCAATCACAGGGCACATACAAACAAACAACCATTCGCACTCACATTCACACCTACGGGCAATTTTAGAGTCTCCAATTAATGCATGTTTTTGGGATGTGGGAGGAAACCGGAGTGCCCGGAGAAAACCCACGCAGGCACGGGGAGAACATGCAAACTCCACACAGGCGGGACCGGGGATTGAACCCGGGTCCTCAGAACTGTGAGGCTGACGCTCTAACCAGTCGTCCACCGTGCCGCCACCGTAGATGATGAAATCCCTAACTTCCTTGCAATTGTACGTTGAGGAACATTGTCCTTAAACTGTTCGACTTAAACAGCTAACCTACAATTCCATTGCAAAATGCTGCCAATTTTTTTGTCTTGAGTTTGTTGGCATATTTCTGTCAGGTCAATTATATGTTACTTGTGCACTCACTGTAGTAGTCTCGCCACGCTGCACTATTTGCATATCTGTTGTTGACCAATACTGGCGACTCATGCCAGAGTAGCATCTGCACCACTTGCACACTGACTGAGGAGTATCTGCTCCATTTGCACAATCAACATTGTCCCAGATTATCGCACTACCAGTCACTTTAAACTCCCTTGAAGTTCAGTGACTGTTTTAATCAATGTCTTTATGTCTCAAAAGTGTTTTTTGGACATACTTGGCAAATAAAGATGATTCTGATCTTTTCTTGTGAATGACTGAGCAATTCAGGGAAGCTTCTTTTATACATAATCATGGCAACCACCTGTTCCCAATTAGCCTGTTCACCTGTGAGATGTTCCAAATAGGTGTTTGATGAGCATTCCTCAACTTTCTGAGTCTTTTTTGCCACCTGTCCCAGCTTTTTTGGAACGTGTTGCAGCCATAAAATTCTAAGTTAATGATTATTTGCTAAAAACAATCAAGTTTATCAGTTTGAACATTAAATATCATGTATTTGTAGTAGTAGTAGTATTAGTATTATGTAGCATTCAATTAAATATAGGTTGAACATGATTTGCAAATCATTGTACTCCGTTTTTATTTGTTTAACACAACGTCCCAACTTCACTGGAATTGGGGTTGTACTTCCAGCACATCTCTCTTTTTTTGTTCATAATAGTTCCTTTAGGTATAGGTGTCCCAACACCTTTGTCCATGTATGTTTGTGCTTTGGGCCCTTGCACACCAGCTGTTTGTTTCCTGCACGAAAAAAGATCCCGGATTAAGTCTTGTTGTGTACCAGTGGACTCCCTGCAACTCCTTAATGTCTTCGTTTTAAGGTTAATCCCTTGCCGACTTCAAATAGCATTTTAGTGAAGTGTAAAACGACCAGCTGGTCACTTTGAAGGTTGAATGAATGACGTGCAGACTGAATTCAGAGGTAAGCACGAACATAAGAGTCTGACCAGTAGAGTAAGAAGAGTACGATACAAAGCAGAGACTCAAAATATGACACTTTGGCTCTGACCGTAGTATTAATACACTAATCACAAAAAAGTTAGGGATATTCGGCTTTTGGGTGAAATTTCCAGATGAACCTAATAGGCACTATAGCTTTTACAGGTGAACTTAATTTGACCTTCTCTAATCTTTTGAATGCACATATCCAACTGTTCAGTGTCTCAGCACTGATACACCTTGGTGTTCTCTAACAAGGAGATGAACAGCACAGCAGTTGTTTAATTTCCAAAGACATCCAATTCAATGTCTTTCTGTGACTCTTCCAATCTCTGTATCTCTATTGCAACCTGCTGATGACACTGTGAACAGTCTAAGCTCAGTGGCCGCTTCCCTCTGTGAACACTCTTTTTGTATTCTCACAATGGTGTGGTATTGTTGATCAATTGTTAGACATAGTCATAAACTCATGATGCCAAAATGTGAACAGCATGATGAAGACAATTGCTTAAATACCAATTCTAATTGAACCAGGAAATTATTGGTCCATACATGGATCAAACGTATTACATTTTTCCATTCAGTTCTTCGTTAGAGAACAGCAAGTTGTGCAAAATATCCTAAAACATTGAACAACTGGACGTGCATTAACATGTTTAGAGAAGGTCATATTAAATTCACCTGTATAGGTTTTACAGTAATCCCTCGTTTATCGCGAGGGTTAGGTTCCGGACCACCCCTACAATCGGTAAAGTCCATGAAGTAGCGACACACGTGCACGCACACACACACACACACACACACACCAGCCATCCCAGTTAACATGGATATTTGACTTCTATGGTTGTCAGTGGCAGTTAATGTTAATCTTCCCCACAGTACTATTAACCTCTACCATACTTTTATAAACACTTCATATACTCTTAAAATACCTTTTTAAATTCTTAAATACACAGTAATGCACGTTAGTACTGTACACTGTTTTAGGTTCATCCTGAAATTTTACCCAAAAGCCAAATACAGTATCCCTACATTTTTGTGAGTAGTCTGTTTAACATGAACAACATGGCAACAACAAACACTTAAATGAGCAGTTATCATATACAAAGACATGCAATGGTAGACAAGCCATACGTATTGTACCAATACTGTATGTATTTTTAAACCTATTCTCATGGAAGCTCAGGCATACAGAAATGATCTGAGGATCTCTGGTAATCCTATTAGTCCTTGGCTTCTCCTTCACTGACTGCATGCTCTCAAGTTTTTTTGAGTCTGAGCCAAACTGCATTCTTGAGTCATGTTGCATTATTCACAGAAACCATTGCAGATTTTAAACACAAGCACACAGTGGTTTGATCTTCTGGTATGTCTACACGAGGCTTTGACATATTGCATGCAAATAGAAATGATCTGATGATGATTGTTGAATATCAAAGTCTGTTTGATTAGCTCTCCTTGTGTAAACTGGCTTTGCTCCTTGTCAAGGATCATGATCATCGACCTCAGTGCAGATTCTGATCTCCTGGGTCGGGGAGGGCAGGAGAGTTCTGACTTGTCGGGCTGTGGAGGTGTGGGAAGAAAGAGGGGATGTAGGGAATGGTGGCCAGCAACAGCGGGCTGGTCTCGGGGCTATCGTCCAGCGGTAGAGGGATGACCACGTCATCCTGGTCCCACACGTGGAAGGTGTTGTGGGCAAACGGGTGCGGTGGGGGGTGACTGGTCATGCGCTGTGGGTTGTTGTCCTGATCCTTGTCCTCATTACCAGTTGGACCTAACATGCATTCTGCACATGAGGGATAATAAATTCACATCAGCAAATGTAAGAGGATATGAGGTTAGTATTATTTGACACAATTCAATACAGACTTGTGTCCTGGACAGAGGTGGCAAAAGTACTTCCGCACTGTGCTTTAACAAAAGTACAGATGTGTGGGGGAGGTGCAAAAGTAATTGATTCAACTCCTTCAGTAAAAGTTAAAATGTACAAAAGTAAAAATGATTTTTTTGTGTCACTTATACTGTATATAGTACCGGTTGTGATAACTTGGCACAATTTGGTCCTGCACCTCTCTAAATGATTACACCCCCAAACAGGGTTTTCTTCGACCTGGCTAAATTACTCTGAACTGAGTTTAGACAATAGTTCCTCCGGTCCGAGCACTCATTTATTAGGTCCTCCAAATGTTCCAAAGGGCAGCCGTGGCCCAATGGTTAAGATCATCGCCTGCCACCGTGGGGGACTTAGGTTCAAGACCCCGACTGGACCATCCGCCAACATCCCCCGGACTCACTGCTGTGGTGTCCTTGAGCAAGACACTGACACCCCGAAATGCTCTCCGGGCGCTTCAGCTGCCCCATGCTCCAGTGTGTTCCACTAACCTGGATGTGTTCACTGTGATGGGTTAAATGCAGAGAACAAATTTCGTGTGCATGCATGCATGTTCATGACAATAAAAGGCGATTCTTCTTGATGTTCCTTGTTCCAGATACTGTTCTTGTAGTCGAAATGGCAAAGTTTAGTGTTGGGCTACCAGTTTCAGTACACCTTGTTATAGATTTTGAATCAAGAACTCTTTATAAATATTCTTCTCTCGCCAGCCTCTCCTCAAAGGATTTTTCTTATTCTCTGTTGTATGAGGATAATAGCTAACATAGTCAACAAAACCTCCCATAAAGTGGTTTGACATCACCTGTAGTTGTCTTTTTCTTATTTTTAATGACAAAAGTTACTTCTTAACACTTGATCAATACTGTACTTGTAAGCATTTATCAAGCATTCAATGAGATTGCCACATTGTCTGGGGCATGTACTGTACACATGATATCAGGGAATTGCCGTGATCCAAGCATTTTGGTCCTTAAGTTGATTTCGTTCATTGGCATTTCTGTTTAGAAGCACCATCTCTGAATATTCACACCCAATCTTCCCATTGCACTGCATGTAATTATTTCTTAATCCAAGAAATGTCTTAAAGCAAGTCATAGATATCAGTTAATATGTATCGTGAAAAGGGGTCAAGAGGTTGCTCACTGCCATTGACTGCTTTAGAAGTCAAATATCCATGTTAACTGGGAAGGCTGGCAGTGAATGAGTTTAAGAAACTAAACTGGCAAAGTCATTATTAGAATGGTCATTAAGCATTGTATAGTAATTGAATATATAGCGGTGTTTTCCAATCATTATTAAGCCAAGACACATTACACTGGTGGAAGAGTATTTAATTGTTCTGTCACTATATGTCACTGGGATAGATAGTTCAACAAAGATACATTATTTTTCGTAAATAAATAATAATTTTCACACCAATTAAGTGAAATAGAATTAATTTCCACTGCACACTTGACGATCTCTGATTAGAATCACCGATATAGACTAACAACACATTAAATACATGCTGACAATTTTATTGTCACAAAAGTCACTTGAACACTTTTTCAACTTTGCAACTTTTTTTAAATTTGTATTCATACCATTCATTTATATCCCCCAAACTTGTATGTAGGAGAGGACCCCACCTATACTACAGCTACAAAATTCCCTTTTGTTAAATATTGGTTTGAGGTTCTTCCCATTCATAAGATTGGCGAGGTAACATACCTGCGATGTCAATGGCCAGATCCTTAATGAGATGGCCAATAATGGCATATGCCACGCCAACCACCACCAGGGCCGCCATGAGCAAGTAGAGCACCGCCTTGGGCAGGGGGATCAGCTCCTTCGCTGCAGGCTTGTATTGCTTGTACAGGGGGTCCTCTAAGGATGTGGAATACGGATAGGCATGGGCTTCGTCCGTGGAGTTCCACACAGTGAAATTATATCCACTCATGATTGTGGTAAAAATGTTTTTGTTCTTATCCCCTTGTCTTTCAAATGTGGATACAAGCGATATTCCTTCCACATGAAGTCCCACAGAAAAAATGCAAGTTACTGTTCATGAAGTGGATCTGCAAGGACAAAAGAGGTCTTCTAATCTAATTGGACAAGAAATATGAATTTTGTCCAAAGGTCCTACCTTTCTGTTTGAGCTGCAGGTCCATGCATGTCCGGTGAGGAGCTGCAGGTCGATGCTGCTCAGCCAGCAGAGGTACTGAGTGATCAGCTTTCTCAGGTCGTCAACACGCCTCCTCCGCTCACCACGGGTTTACGTTGCCCTTAATTCCCTCAAGTTGGCCAGAAGCTGCTGCGAGGGAACCGTTCAAGATCTGCCTCATGTGCATTAGTTTGTTTTTCGAGTTGTGCATTTTGAGCCATTGCCTCAAAAGCCACTGCACAACATTCATCTTTTATTCATTCTGGTTTATCTACAGTTACTGGGTCTATTTACTAGGGGTGGAGTAACTCACAGTACAATATTAGTGCAATACTTTGCCAGCCAATGATATCAATATTTTATGTTACAAGGATTGTGATAATGGCTATGTTAATAGAAAACAATCCATGAAACATTTTTTGAACAGTAGATGTAAGAAGTCCTCACAGCCCTTTTCAAATGCAAGGTTTTTATGATGTAGAAAAATGAGACCAAGGTGATGTGGTGTTTGCACCAAACATAACTTTTGGAATTCTGGCCAAAATGCTCAACCTTGGTTTCACTGGACCATTACACATATACCTGTTTGGGAGATTTTGTTATGGTCCACGGATAGCTTCCACCTATATTTCATTTGAGGATGCATGAATTGCTTCTCAGAGTTGCTGTTCAGAAGTACAGCATTGTATACTGCCATGCACCTTCATAGTTCTTCCTTTTAAGGGTGTTCCATAGACTCAATAGGGTTGAGGTCAGGGGAGGACGGTGGCCACACCATGCATTTTCCTTCCTTTATACACCATCATAGAATCTTATAATTATGAATAAAGGTTTTTGATGTCTCAAAGAACTTGAGAAGTGTATGGTCACCCCTTTGGGATCAAAAACAGACCTGATATTTTAGATCGTACTGATCTATTTTATCTATCTATCGTACTGATCTATTTTAGATCGTCACATTTGATCAAATAAAAATCACCAGTTAAGGCTTAATCAGAGGATTCCCTCCCAGTGTATAAACTAAGTAGCCTAGAGATGGGGAATTATGAGTCCCATTGAGCTTGTGATCGTGACTGAGCCTCTATCACAAGTAGCTTACAATCCATGATGATTAATTCTGTCATCCTAAGTATCTCGGTGTTAGGCTGCCACATCAGTGCGGATGAGAGAAAATTAGTGAGGAGGCAGGAGATGACAGCTCCCTTTATTTCCCACACTTCACTTGGTTTCATGTAGCAAGGCAGTCATCACGTCAGCCACCATCATCTTCCCCGGCTGAAAGGACACCGAACACAGTCTATTTGGGCCACGATTAGTCACAGTGACTCACATCTACATATGCCCAATAGATGAAAAGCCATTTGTCCAAAGGCGGGGGGGAATGGAAAAAGTAATTTCCTTATGTAAGGAATGTGCTATGCAGCGTGCACAGCCAGGGATTTGCCGCCATTTAATTTCCTCCACTTCAAAGTGGCAGGCAGACATGCAATAAAACTGGAGGGAGTGGGGGTCTTTATCCGCTTGCCCACCCCTGCAGCCCTCACACCCTTGTCTATTCACAGAGATGAGCTGCAAATTGCTGGAAATTCCACGACTAAGTTGCTTCCGTGTTAAACTTAGCACCCAAGACACTTGTTGGGATACAAAACAAGAATTGTTTGGCTGGTTGAAAAATATTTTCATATCATGCCATTATGATCTTTACATTCCTTGACATCTCATTACTAATTTATCATTGTTATTATTTTTGCACTACATACAATAATCTGAACCCTCTTCTGTCTGTTATCTATAGTCCAGTGATTCCCAACCACTGACTTATTTCACAAAATTACTATTTACTACAAATTATGTTTCTTTGTACATCTATGCCAGTGACATATAGTGACAGGCTGCAGACTTAAATTTTCTTCACTAGATGGCAGATGGTAGTTAAATAAACTGTATCCACCTGTTGCCATTCATTCAACAGAATGATAGCTTTGTGTTCAACTAAACAGGCCCAGATTTCACACCAAGTTATTTGTGAGTACATAGGTCATTATTTCATATGCAATGATATATACTGGGGTGCCTTGAGATATGGGTTTAATTTGTTCCATGACCACACTAACTCAAAATACTCGTATCTTAAATCATCTTTCACCATTGAAATGAAGAGAAATGGCATTAATTCATTGCAGCTTCCTCCCAATAAAACAATTTCTTTGTAATGTTTTTAAACAATGGAAATACGACTATAATATTGTACTTTATAAAAATATACAATAATTACACATTTAAACAGAATGTAAAGAATTAAACAGTTTTTGTCACATTCATTACTTCAATTCAATGAACATTGTGCTGCTCCTTAAATTGTGCACACCTTGGCCACCTGACCACTCCACTGGTTAAAGGGTTACAACACTACAACACCAATACTATTAGTTAGCCCATCTATAGTGTTTTGACTTGTTTGCGTTAAACACTTTCCCAAGGCAAAGCTATATGGTCTGATTAAATACACATCTAAGTTTCTTTGTTGGATGTTTAGTTTGACAGTAAACCAAGTCGGAGTGGCAATTAACAGCTTGAAGCCTATCTTTTGAAGAATTGTTGACGACCTGCCAAACTGCTGCTTGTTGTGAGTCCACTGCCGCCATCCAGTACTTGTATCTCAAATGTTTCTCAAGGCAAAAATATTGGCTGAACATAGGCTCGTATCTCAAGCCACACCTGTATACAGTACACATATGTATGTGAATGTTGGGGGGTTTGAATCTTGGCTGTGGCCCTCCTGTGTGGAGTTTGCATGTTGTTGTGCTTGCGTGGGGTTTCTTCAGGTACCCCCGCTTCCTCCCACATTCCAAAAGCATGCATGTTGGTTCACTTAGACAAAATTTTGAGGGTGAATATGGGTGTGAATAGTTGTTTGTCTATATGTGCTCTACGGTTAGCTGCCTCTCCATCCATCCATCCATTCTCTACCGCTTATCCGAGTCGGGTCGCGGGGGCAGTAGCTTCAGCAGGGACGCCCAGACTTCCCTCTCCCCAGCCACTTCATCCAGCTCTTCCGGGGGGATCCCGAGGCGTTCCCAGGCCAGCCGAAGGACGTAGTCTCTCCAGCGTGTCCTGGGTCGTCCCCGGGGTCTCCTCCCGGTGGGACATGCCCGGAACACCTCACCAGGGAGGCGTCCAGGAGGCATCCGAATCAGATGCCCCAGCCACCTCATCTGGCTCCTCTCAATGCGGAGGAGCAGCGGCTCTACTCTGAGATCCTCCCGGATGACCGAGCTTCTCACCCTATCTCTAAGGGAGAGCCCGGACACCCTGCGGAGGAAACTCATTTCGGCCGCTTGTATCCGGGATCTTGTTCTTTCGGTCACGACCCACAGCTCATGACCATAGGTGAGGGTAGGAACGAAGATTGACCGGTAAATTGAGAGCTTCGCCTTTCGGCTTAGCTCTTTCTTTACCACAACGGACCGATACAAAGTCCGCATCACTGCAGACGCTGCACCGATCCGCCTGTCGATCTCCCGTTCCATTCTTCCCTCACTCGTGAACAAGACCCCAAGATACTTGAATTCCTCCACTTGGGGCAGGATCTCATCCCCGACCTGGAGATGGCATGCCACCCTTTCCCGACTAAGGACCATGGTCTCAGATTTGGAGGTGCTGATTCTCATCCCAGCCGCTTCACACTCGGCTGCGAACTGCTCCAATGAGAGTTGGAGGTCACGGCTTGATGAAGCCAACAGAACCACATCATCTGCAAAAAGCAGAGATGCAATACTGAGGCCACCAAACCAGACCCCCTCTACGCCTCGGCTGCGCCTAGAAATTCTGTCCATAAAAGTTATGAACAGAATCGGCGACAAAGGGCAGCCTTGGCGGAGTCCAACCCTCACCGGGAACGAGTCCGACTTACTGCCGGATATGCGGACCAAACTCTGACTCCGGTCGTACAGGGACCGAACAGCCCGTATCAGGGGGTTCGGTACCCCATACTCCCGAAGCACTCTCCACAGGACTCCCCGAAGGACACGGTCGAACGCCTTCTCCAAGTCCACAAAACACATGTAGACTGGTCCCATGCACCCTCGAGGACCCTGCCGAGGGTGTAGAGCTGGTCCACTGTTCCACGGCCAGGACAAAAACCACACTGCTCCTCCTGAATCTGAGATTCGACTTCCCGACGGACCCTCCTCTCCAGCACCCCTGAATAGACCTTACCAGGGAGGCTGAGCAGTGTGATCCCCCTGTAGTTGGAACACACCCTCCGGTCCCCCTTCTTAAAAAGGGGGACCACCACCCCAGTCTGCCAATCCAGAGGCACTGTCCCCGATGTCCACGCGATGTTGCAGAGGCGTGTCAACCAGGACAGCCCCACAACATCCAGAGCCTTTAGGAACTCCGGGCGAATCTCATCCACCCCCGGGGCCCTGCCACCGAGGAGCTTTTTAACTACCTCGGTGACCTCAAACCCAGAGATAGGAGAGCCCGCCTCAGAGAACCCACACTCTGCTTCCCCATGGGAAGGCGTGTCGGTGGAATTGAGGAGGTCTTCGAAGTATTCTCCCCACCGACTCACAACGTCCCGAGTCGAGGTCAGCAGCGCCCCATCCCCACTATACACAGTGTTGGTGGTGCACTGCTTTCCTCTCCTGAGACGTCGGATGGTGGACCAGAATTTCCTCGAAGCCGTCCGGAAGTCTTTCTCCATGGCCTCACCGAACTCCTACCATGCCCGGGTTTTTGCTTCAGCGACCACCAGAGCTGCATTCCGTTTGGCCAGCCGGTACCCATCAGCTGCCTCAGGAGTCCCACAGGCCAAAAAGGCCCGATAGGACTCCTTCTTCAGCTTGACGGCATCCCTCACCGTTGGTGTCCACCAACGCGTTCGGGGATTGCTGCCACGACAGGCACCGACCACCTTACGGCCACAGCTCCGGTCGGCCGCCTCAGCAATGGAGGCACGGAACATGGTCCACTCGGACTCGATGTCCCCCGCCTCCCCCGGAACATGAGCAAAGTTCTGTCGGAGGTGGGAGTTGAAACTCCTTCTGACAGGGGATTCTGCCAGACATTCCCAGCAGACCCTCACAATACGTTTGGGCCTGCCACGTCGGACCGGCATCTTCCCCCACCATCGGAGCCAACTCACCACCAGGTGGTGATCAGTTGACAGCTCCGCCCCTCTCTTCACCCGAGTGTCCAAGACATGCGGCCGCAAGTCCGATGACACGACCAGAAAGTCGATCATCGAACTGCGACCTAGGGTGTCCTGGTGCCAAGTGCACGTGTGGACACCCTTATGCTTGAACATGGTGTTCGTTATGGACAATCCGTGACGAGCACAGAAGTCCAATAACAGAACACTGCTCGGGTTCTGATCGGGGGGGCCGTTCCTCCCAATCGCGCCCTTCCAGGTCTCACTGTCATTCCACAGGACAACATGTGTGACCTCATGGCAGTGAAAAGCAGCACAGGTGCACTTATGTAACTGCCATCTGCATCTTCACATTTGCCATGTGCTCACCTACTTTTGTGTGAGCCACATTTAAAACCCAAATTCCAATGAAGATGGGACGTTGTGTTAAACATAAATAAAAACAAAATACAATGATTTGCAAATCATGTTAAACCTATATTTAATTGAATACACTACAAGGACTAAGATATTTCATGTTCAAACTGACAAACTTTATTGTTTTTAGCAAATAATCATTAACTTAGAAATTTATGGCTGCAACACGTTCCAAAAAAGATGGGACAGGTGGCAAAAAAAGACTGAGAAAGTTGAGAAATGGTCATCAAACACCTGTTTGGAACATCCCACAGGTGAACAGGCTAATCGGGAACAGGTGGGTGCCATGATTGGGTATAAAACGAGTTTCCCTGAATTGCTCAGTCATTCACAAGCAAAGATGGGGTTAGGTTCACCTCTTTGTGAACAAGTACATGAGAAAATAGTCGATAGTTTACGGACAATGTTCCTCAACGTACAATTGCAAGGAATTTAGGGATTTCGTCATCTACGGTCCATAATATCATCAAAATGTTCAGAGAATCTGGAGAAATCACTGCATGTAAGCGGCAAGGCGGAAAACCAACATTGAATGCCCGTGACCTTTGATCTCTCAGGCGGCACTGCATCAAAAACCGACATCAATGTGTAAAGGATATCATCACATGGGCTCAGGAACACTTCAGAAAACCAATAAGTGAATAGTTCGGCATTACATCCATTACTGCAACCTGAAACTCTACTATGCAAAGCAAAAGCCATTTATCAACAACACCCAGAAATCATTGTATTCTGTTTTCATTTATGTTTAACACAACGTCCCAACTTCGTTGGAATTGGGGTTGTAAAAGTTCTACTATATATAGTATAGGTATCCCAAAAATTAACATCATGTTTTAGCAAAGTAACTTATTTCAATAAATTATACATATGGTTACATAACATTGTTCACTTTTACCTCATTGGCTTGATGGGTGTGCTAAAACTATGAACTTTCATCAAAATCATATTCAAAAGTCTACACTAAAATAAGCACATTTTCATGTAATGCATTCTGCTAAAATAAAAAGACTCGTAGTTAGAGAGTCGGTAAAAATACAAAAGATTGCTACAATATAATGCTAAACAATCATTATTTGGATCATCATCCCCCCGCCCCCCATATTTTGTAATTAAAATATAATCATATTTTATTTTATTATTTTATTTATTTATTGTAATATGTTTTATAAATTTTCAAAAAATTCATCAGCTTGCAATGTTAACCATCCATGAGCTTGAGTCTATCTCAGCTGACTTTGCAGTGAGGTGGGGTACACCCAGGACTGGTCGCCAGCCAGTCACAGGACAAATACAAATATATCACGCTCACACCTATAGACAGTTTAAAATATTCAATTAATCTTAGGATGCATGATTTGGTAATGTGGGACGAAGTACCCGAAGAAAACCCACACAAACGAGAAAAAACAAACTCATAACATAAAACCCTTCAAATTAGCAAACAAATGTGAAAACACAACTACCTTTGCAGTGAGAATTTAAGATTTGGGTTCTTCCATCATGCACACACATCCCAAAAAGACATTTCACATATTTGAACAATTAAATACTTTTTATTCAAAAGCCCTGATGCAAAATTGAGCTTTAGCAAACCATACAAAGTCATGATCATCCTAGGACATGAACTAATAAAGTGCTGAAGCGTCATCATAATAAGTCATGTCTGAGAGAACCATTCTAACAGTTCTACTTCAAAATTTGAGATTTGGAGAGCTGAATCTCATCAGTAACCAAAAGCAAATCTAATCATGAGATCCTAACACAGTAATTTTGTTCAAACAAAATATATGATGAAAGCAAGCTGTCCTTCAAATTACAAAAATATCCCTCTTTATAGTCCACACAGACATAAGTCATATTACTGAACTGACATGCACAGTAAATGTCATTTCTGACAGCAGACTCCACTTGGTTGAAAGCAGACAAGAATTCAGGTTTATTTGTCCACAGTGAAGGACTGCAGCCCAGTGATGGCTCTGCCCAGGATCAATGCATGGATATCATGGGTACCTGTGGGTAGGGAGATAGTGGTAAGCACAGGACTAGCACAAGTAGAGCAGGGATGTCAAACCCATGGCCGAAGGCCATAACTGGCCTGTGGGGAAGATTTGGGAATTGTAAAACTTGGGGATTACATTAACTGCAATTCTTAAATAAAACTTAACTGTTGTAGCTAATTTTGTCCACTGGAGGTCACGCTGATGGCCACTTAAATGACACTGAGATTAACGGCTACTCAGGATTTCATGCCGGTTATTGCTGAACTTGAAGGCTAAAAGATTTCAGAAGCAAAGTAAGCCCATTTCATATGAAATCCTGTGCCACCTTTGCACTGTGAAGAATACAGTTATGTGGAAATACTAGGCTTTTTTTTTTTTTTTTTTTAACCCTGCACTATATATTGCGATTTGAAAAAAAATACAGGATAACATTCGTGACGTGAAAACTAGGATTTTTTCCCCCCCTCCGTATTTTTTTGTCAGTTTATAATAGCTTCAGTAATAATGAAAGTATGCTAAGTGGAGAACAAAATTATATTGAGTCATTTGTATGATGTCTAACCGTACATATCCACTGCAGTATTAAGCAGGTTATAGAGTTCAAGTTAAAATAATTTCTTATCATGCCCAGTTATACAGTTGTGATCACTTTTCTGTCACCCAGAGGTTTCATCCATCCATCTTCCATACCGCTGATCCTCACTAGGGTGCGAGGGTGTGCTGAAGCCTATCCCAGCTATCTTCGAGCAAGAGGCAGTGTACACCCAGAACTGGTCGCCAGCCAATTGCAGGGCACTTATAAACAAACAACCATTTGCACTCACATTCATACCTACGGGCAATTTAGAGTTCTCAATTAACCTACCATGCATGTTTTTGGGATGTGGGAGGAAACCTGAGTACCTGGAGAAAACCCACGCAGACACGGGGAGAACATGGAAACTCCACACAGGCGAGCCCAGATTTGAATCTGGGTCCTCAGAACTGTGAGGCAGATGTGCTAAACTAAACCCAGAGGTTTGTCAGCACCCATTGTTTACAATTACGCATCTGTAGACCAATTCTTCACACCTTCATATGTGTTGACGGCCTCCAGGTTCAAGACATGGCGGATGATGTGGTACTCATCTGCGATGCCGTTTCCTCCAAGCATGTCTCTAGCCTGTCTGGCAATGTCAAGCGCTTTACCGCAGCTGTTCCTCTTCAGCATGGAGATCATCTCTGGGGCCGCTCTGGTCACAAACAAACCGACAGGCTTGGTTTAGATAGCGTCACCTTCCTAAAATAATGTCATTTTTTCACAAAAACGTTTTGTTTTTTTTGCCTAAATCATCTCCTCGTGATCCCCGGCCACCTCTGGTAAAATCGGCCACATCCTCACTTTTAACAGATCATGCGATTTTACCCTTAGAGTATAATCGCCTATGTCAAGAGGGAGACTTAGGCCATTCGATTTTGCCCAAGTCAAACAACAATGTGACTTAGGCAATTTTACAAGCTTTTCAAGATGGCAACTGTTTCAAGAAGAAAGAAAATCTATGTTGCAGCCAAAGTTATTTCCATGATTCAGGGCTTATCCCCTATTGGTAAGTGATAAAGTTTATGCAAGATGGCGCCTACCCGTGTGGTCGCCTCGGTTATGCGACCTCTATTATTGTTTTTGTTTTTGTGTTTTTTGTTCGTCTTTGGAGACATTACACGACTCACTTACACAAGGGGAGACTTGCTAAGCATCAAGGAGGCTACTCCGGACTTTCTTTCACCAACTTTCGCAAATCCGCTCAGTTTTTTCCCTGAGTTACTCACCGGAGCAGCGACCGCGGTCTTTGGCGCATGGAGGCGAAGGCGACGCCACAGAGGGAAGCGAGCCGGCATCCAGTTGAAACTCCGCAAGAGAGGATACAGACTGGCGTTTCCGTCCATCCACCTCGCGAATCTACGCTCCCTACCCAACAAAATGGACGAGCTTCACCTTCTGATAAAGACCAGTAAAGACTTTGGAAGTTCCGCCGCCATGTGCTTTACGGAGACTTGGCTTTGTGACGCTGTACCAGATGGCGCTATCATGCTTCCCGGCTTCCATCTTCACAGGGCAGACCGCGACATGGCATCATCGGGGAAAACAAAAGGCGGCGGGATATGCTTCTATATCAACGAAAAATGGTGTACGGATGTCACGGAGCTCAGCACACACTGTAGCCCGCATTTGGAGTTGCTGTTTTTGAACTGTAAGCCATTCTACTCACCTCGCGAGTTCGCATCATTCATTCTGGCTGGTGTCTAAATTCCGCCTCAACCTAACACGAACGCCGCACTGTTAATGCTCGCCGAACAAGTAAACGAAATTGAAAAAAAAAAAACACCCGGACTCACCCCTCATTATTCTCGGGGACTTTAACAAAGCTAAACTCAACCACAAACTCCCTAAATACAAGCAGCACATCGACTGTCTCACCAGGTAAAATAACATTTTAGACCACTGCTATACTAACGCTAAATAACGCATTCCGTGCCAAACCTCGTGCAGCCCTGGGCTCGTCTGATCACTGCTTAATTCACTTAATACCAACATACAGACAAGAACTTAAATGCGCAAAGTCTACAGTGAAAAAGTGGACCAATGAAGCAAAGATGGAGCTTCAAAGCTGTTCAGACTGCACAGACTGGAGTGTCTTTGAAAATTCAGCTGACAGCCTGGATGAATATACGGACACTGTCACAGCCTATATGAGTTTCTGTGAAGAGGTTTGTGTACCAACAAAGTCATTTCGCACATTCGTTAACAACAAGCCGTGGTTCACTGCCAAACTTAAGCAACTTCGCCAAGCTAAGGACAATGCATATCAAAGCAGGGACAGGGCCCTGTATAATCGAGCTAGAAACCTGCTGACTAAAGAAATGAACAATACGAACTATGCAGCAAAGTTGGAAAAACAGTTTAGCGCTAACGACTCTAAATCAGTCTGGCATGCATTACAATAGCTGACCAATTACAAGCGACGATCCCCCGAAGCTGAGAACAATAGCACACTAGCCAATTACTTGAATACATTCTACTGCAGATTTGAAAAGGACAATTTCACACCCCACACCCACCCAGCCGCACCACCGACCACAATCACACCTCTGACTTCTGCGTTGACCATCCACGAACAGGATGTGAGACGCATCTTCAAACAACAAAAGATTAACAAAGCGGCAGGCCCGGACCTTGTATCCCCTTCCTTCCTCAAAGCTCACTCCAGTCTTCACACAAATCTTCAATAGATCTCTGGAACTGTGCGAAGTACCATCCTGTTTCAAACGCTCCACCATCATCCCAGTCCCTAAGAAAACTACAATCTCAGGTCTGAATGACTACAGGCCTGTCGCCCTGACATCTGTGGTCATGAAGTCCTTTGAACGTCTGGACCCACCTCAAGAGCGTCACAGGTCCCCTGCTGGACCCCCTGCAGTTTTCTTACCGAGCAAACAGGTCATGTTGATGCAGTCAACATGGGACTGCGCTTCATCCTAGATCACCTCGACAGCGCAGGGACCTACGCAAGGATCCTGTTCGTGGAATTCGGCTCAGCGTTCAACACCATCATCCATGAACTCCTTTCCTCCAAGCTTCTCCAGCTCAGCGTCTCGCCTGCCATGTGCCAGTGGATTTACGGCCAGGACACAGCAGGTGAGGCTAGGAGAGACCACCTCATCCACACGCAGCATCAGCACTGGGGCACCCCAAGGTTGTGTCCTCTCTCCGCTGCTCTTCTCTCTCTACACGAACGACTGCACCTCAAACTCCTAAAGTTTGCAGATGACACCAGTCATTGGTCTCATCAAGGACGGTGACGAGTCTGCATATCAACAGGAAGTGGAGCGGCTGGAGCTGTGGTGCGGCCGACACAACCTGGAGCTGAACAGGCTCAAGACTGTAGAGATGATCGTGGACTTCAGGAGGCATCCTTCGCCACAGTTGCCCCTAACACTGTCCAGCTGCCTTGTGTCAACTGTCGAGACCTTCAAGTTCCTGGGAATTACAGTCTCTCAACTCTGTCCTCAAAAAGGCCCAGCAGAGGATGTACTTCCTGCGGCTTCTGAGAAAGCACGGCCTGCCACGGGAGCTGCTGAGGCAGTTCTACACAGCGGTCATCGAATCAGTCCTGGGTTCTTCCATCACAGTCTGGTTTGGTGCTGCTACAAAAAAGGACAAACTCCGACTGCAACGGACAATCAAAACTGCTGAAAGGATTGTCGGTACCCCCTTACCCACCCTTGAGGACTTGCACGCTGCCAGAACTAAGATAAGAGCGTGCAAAATCCTCTCGGACCCGAATATGGTGCACATGTCACCAAGAAAGATGAACCGAGGCAAGAGAAATCCTGTGACAAGGATTCTGCAAATAATGAGAAGTCTGTTTGGTCAATGGACTTGCAAGCTGTGCTGCTGTGCCCAAAAACCAAAGCTAGCAGCCTGTATTATAAAATAAAACTGCAGGTCCTTAACTTCACCCTCTTCAACTTGAACTTAAAGGAAGGGTACTACATTTGGGACGAATCAGAGGGCGACCTCAGTAGCGAGGTATTTGCACACCTTCAATATCGCCATTTTGAAGGTGTGATTGAAGACCATCCAGAACTCAAGGAGATCATAGTGTGGAGCGATGGTTGCGGATATCAGAACCGCAATGCATGTGTGGCAAATGCATTCTCTGAGCTTGCAAGGAAATATGAGGTACGAATAACACAGAAATACCTTGTTGCAGGGCACACACAAATGGAGTGTGACAGCATGCATAGTACTATTGAACGCAAAATAGTTACTGATACCTTCACGCCAAGAGATTACGTCATCATACTTCAGACTGCAAGACTCAGGCCTTACCATGTGAAGGTGCTCAAGCATGATGTTTGTGCTGTTTCCATGTGCTCTGCCAATCAAGGAGAGAAAGTTCCAGGACCTCCAGTCAATGAAACAGGTCATGCCAGTCGATTGTCATCACTTCTTTGACAATTTGCCATATTAATAGGCATCAGTCAAGAACCAACCAAAGACGAGCTGGAGGTAGAAGTGAGGAGATGTACATAGCTCCTCAGCATTATGTTTAGTTAGTTTGTTTGTTATGTTTTATTATTGACTGAGTTGAAGGTTTAAAATTGCTTAAGTCATAAAGGCATATTCAAAAATTGCCCAAGTCATTTATTCTTCTTCTATAATATAATTGACAGACATTGTTCTATGTCAATAATCATCTATTATCATTACTTTTTTGAGTGAAATAATTACTAAATATCATATATTCAACATTTGGTGCAGTTTTTTTGTGTTTTCTGAAAAATGTTAAAAAAATGACTCAGCCAATATTTTAAGAGGGTGTCGATGCTAGAAAGCAACATCATTTTGTTTCAAACTAGACACTACTCGATCACTTCTTGGACAGAATATAGATATAGATAATAACGAGACAATAATATGAAAATGCATAACAAATAAATGCCTCGTCTCTAACCCCACCCCTATTACATTCGTGGGACTCACTGCAGTTGAGTAAATATGTGCCCCCCAAACCTCAGTAGCGGGCTCTTGAATGTTGGAAATATTAGCCCCCACTCCCCACCCGTTTCACTGATCTACATGAAATCATGTGTTCATGTTTATCACAACAGGATTTACGAAAAAGTTTCAAGTACCCATGTCTGAAATTGAAAAGGAAGTTGGCCACTTTGGTTGAAAGCAGCCATTTTGGGCTAATTTGTGGACTCTTACTTTGACAAACTCCTACAGGCAATTCACACGAATGACGCGCAATCTGAAGCAGGTACCCTAGACCAATGTTTCCCCAATTTGTTTTGAGCCAAAGGGCATCTTTTACAGAGGGAAATTCTAAGGGCACACCACCAAACAAAAATGACGCAAAAATACCCAAATAATGTAATTAAAATTCATAATCTCATCTAAATGTACTCACAAATATATTTACTCAGTGATAATCTTTCAGGATTATGAATGAGAACAGCTTGGCACACAGGTTAATTGTACCTCCTGCCTATCTAGTGAAAGAGGACTACATTGTTCTGCTTGTCACTATACCTCACTGGCATTGATGGATGAACAAATATGCCTTAATTACTAGTGAATAAGTAATTTTTGGACCAATTAAGTCAAATCCAAGAAATTTCCACAGCACACCTGATGATGTCTTAGCACACACTCATTTGGCACAGCACAGTGTTTGGGAATCACTGTACTAGACAGACAGCCAATGCAAAATAGCAACCATTTTTGGCCTACTTATACTATGTAACTTGGCCTCACTTAAGCAGTGCAGTTCGATGCTACTTCCGTTGAAAAAAAATATAAAGGCATCCATTTTACATTCAGCTCTTGTATTGTACCTTATTAGAATGTGCAGGTCAAACAAAATCATTCTCAAGTTAGCCCAGGGGTACTTGGACCTGAGCCTCAGAGCTTAGCAACTCAGTGCACTTTTATGCCTGTTCTTAGTTGTTCTCACTTTTTCTCATCGATGAGTCTTCCCAGCTGCAGACAGGACTGCAAGCCAATGGTGATCTCTGTCAACATGTCAGCCATCTTTTTCTGTATTAGCTGATTCCGTGCGAGCGGCACTCCAAACTGGATCCTGGTTTAGAGAATGAGAGGACAGTGCTGCTGCGTCAAATTAACTTGCAAGAGTGTGGAAGCAAAGAAAACGAGAGATTAGAAATTGCTCCTCTAACCTGTCTAGTGTGTACTGACGAGCTGCATGGAAACAGAACTCTGCTGCTCCAAAAGCTCCCCATGCAATGCCATAGCGAGCATTGTTCAAGCAGCCAAATGGGCCCTGGAAGCATTGACAATGACAAACATTTGCATCTCTTAGCACAGAGATAGTTGACATTGGCCCATACCTTTTCGACACAACTGGAAACACCCGTAGACACTGGAATGACATGTCGGGATTTGGGAATTCCCTAATGGGGCCCCCCTCCTGATAAGTGGGAATGTGTATCTGTTACTTCAGAGACCAGTCCCACAAAGCACCAGAAAAGTTTACTGCATAGTAGTAGCAAATAGACCAGCTAATAAACTAATTGAGATATGAAAATATATACCGTCATTTCTCGTGTATAATGCGCCTTTTTCCCCGAAAAAAATTGTCAAAAGTCAATAGTGCGCATTATACATAGGTATAGGGGGAAATGGGGGGAAAACACTTTCACATTTGATAAATGTATGGCGCAATCTAGTGGTTATAAAAAAGCTGTACACTTTCATTCCAAAATGCCACCACCACCTAGTGGTTATAAAAAAAGTGTAGCCTACACTTTCATTCCAATATGACAGGGGTACGTATGACTGCATATATATACAGTTGTGCTCATAAGTTTACATCCCTTGGCAGAATTTGTGAAATATATATATTTTTTTAAATATGACTGATGACTGAACAACAACCATCATTGATTTATTTTTGGTTATGTTTTGTTTCATGATCATGCTTTTCTGTAATGCTTGACCATTTAATTTGAATCCCATTAAAATAATATTAAATGTGTTTCGCCTGGTCCTTCATATTTTCTTTAAAGAATTGTACCCATCTTACAAATTCTGCCTGGGTAATCAAACATATGAGCACAACTGTGTGTTTTCTAATTTACTAAATAAAAGTAGGGCTGTTCAAAATAAGAGCAAGTAAATTTAAAAAAGGATTGAGTGTTCAAACCAAGTGCTTAACTTCAGAATAATTCTTTGAAAAAATAAAATACAGATAATACAAAATACAGATAATACTTAGAAGCAAAATCATGCATTGTAAAAATGCATTATACATGCTAATCAAACGGACAGTTTTTGTTGGGGGGGAGGGGGGGGCTTCTTCTTGCTTAGGACGCCGAGGGGGTATAAAAATACCCCTATATGCAATGAACTAGTTAGAATGTAATACGTGGTCATGTGGCATAGGAGGGCACACTTATTTAGCAATTTACTTACTCTTTTACCAACATAATTACTGCATTTTATCTTTACATCCTAAATTTTTCAATCATACAACTATTTACTGTCGCCACTGTAGAAGAAAATGTAAACCGAGGACTCCCTGTACAGTGAAATATTTAACATGCATCCAACCTTTTATTTGGAATACATGTATTTTCAAATATTTTAACAGGCATGGGTCAGAATCATTACGACTTGGGGTGTAACAGTAAATATGTTTGTATTTGGCACGCTCCGGTACCATACCAAGTTCCCACACAGAAAGAAATTAGGTAAGGTAGTTACTCCTAGGAAAAAATATATATATAAAAATTTCAATGCCAATATTTGTGATTTTTTTTTATTTAGCTTCAGTTTTGTACATGCAGTTTCTTAAAAGTCATTTGAACATGTAAGCTGTGTAGGTTTGTTTAAAAATTTGTGTTTTCAAATACTATTTTTGGACAATACATTTTCTCCATTGTTCTTAACCTCCAAAAAAGTAAGTCGCAACATTGCGACAATAGGATAATGCGGTCCCCAGGTGACAACAGTTGAGAACCAGTGCCTTACCGCATCAGTACAAGAAAGGTATTCCTCCCACTCACCCCAAGGCCAGACACACTGGGAAGCAGGTTCTCTTCGGGAACCTCCACCTCATCCATGATGATCATGCCAGTAGCGGACGCTCTCAGGGAGAACTTTCCCTCAATCTTCGGGGTGGAAAAGCCTTTCATGCCTCGCTCCAAGATGAAGCCGCGAATCTTCCCATCGTCACATTTTGCCCACACAACTGCGATGTCCGCCACTGGGGAGTTGGTGATCCTGTAGATGGGAGCAACTTCAAACAACAGTAATGCACATTGACTTCCATCCATCCATTTGTAAAGGTAGAAACATCTCTTGTACTGGCTCTCATTAGATGCACGAGCCACCAGGTAAAAGAATGCTGAATAAGACTTAAGCTGAAGTTCAAGGATCCATCCGTCCTTTTTTTCGATAATGCGTGGCCTCATTACCTTTATGGGAAGGTCACACCTACTGACAATTTAGAGTCTTCAATTAACCTAACATGCATTTCTGGGAATGTGGGAGGAAGGCGTTGTACCCAGAGAAAATCCATGCAAGCACCACACAGGAGATCTTGAGCAGAGATTAGAACCCACAACCTCTCGACGTGCAAGTGCATTGACCTGAATATGCATATTTTAGCCATATTTCTGTACAGATATTAAATTTAAGTCAAATTTGAGTAGACAGTATGTATTAATAATGAATGCTACAGTATTCATCATCATCATCAGATGAAACGTTAGCAGTGAGTTTCATACACTAATTCAAGTGTAAAGACCGCCAGCGTTATTATAGCGTGGTTATTTGGCAACATTACACCATTCCATAACAGCAGCTTTTACATGAGATGTTCAGTTCAAAAAGGTAAGAAATAGTAACCACAGGTAGCAAAAGTACTTAAACTGTACTTAAGCAGAAGTGCAGATACTGGTAAAAGTAGAATTACTGATTCAACTTCTTTAGTTACGTAAATGTTACAACACTACAGACTCTAGAATGTACGTCAGTACACATTTTAAATTGTTTTACTGTCAATTATATGTTCTTGCCAGCAACCTATTTCTCATATCATTTTAGAATTGAGGTCATGTGAGTGAGGTCTGATTTGAGATACTTCTATTTTATGGAGACATTCACTCCAAATAATCTCTCCAGTTTGATCCACATGCTGGTAGCACTCACCACGTCTTGGAGCCTGTAAGGGAGTAGGTGCGGCTGGACGGGTTGTACTTTGCTCTGGTCTCCATGCTGCTTGGGTCGCTGCCGTGGTTTGGCTCTGTCAGGCCAAAGCAACCGAGGATCTCTCCACGAGCTAAACATGGAAACAAGCAGCATGTTCCCCCAATGTTTACTGTGTAGCAGTTCCTAACTAACCAGATAAGTACAGAATACAAAAACAAACTCCTTGATATAAATCGCACGCAAATCATTCTTCACAGAACAGCTGATTGTTGCTATTGCTCTGCTTGTGCTTACCCAGCTTGGGCAAGTACTTCTGCTTCTGCTCCTCTGTGCCAAAGGCATTGATGGGATGCATGACCAGCGACGACTGCACACTCATGACTGAACGGTAGCCGCTGTCCACGCTTTCTACTTCTCTGGCGATCAAACCGTAGGCCACATAGCTTGTCCCCGCACAGCCGTATCCTTTATATCAAACACAGGATAGGAAACAAATTATGTTGATGTAACAGATCAAATGTAATCACATCAGATAGTCACGTGAAATTTTCTGTTTTCAAAATGTCAGCCAATAAAAAAGTCCAAAATAAATGCTTCACCGAACAAGTGTGTAGGTACAGTATGTTCACATCCCCATAAGGATATTATAAAGTAAAGTAGGTGTGTGGTCACACTGACCTTTAATGGTTGGACCCAGTACGCCCAGCTCCCCCATCTCGGACACTATTTCTCTGTGGAACACTGAATGAAAATAAAATAATAAAATACGTTTTGTGCATTTTAAACTGCAAAATATTTACATTTTATTGTATACTGACATGCTGATATAAGCAAATTCTATATTTGACTCAGTACTCAATAAAATAGAACCCATTAATAGACTGACATTCTTTCAATCAGCTGACTCACCGAATTCTACCCGTGGAGAAATATGTTCCTTCAAATCTAATTATAAACAAATTACTAAACAGTCTAGGTAAAATGACGATAACTAGCCAATATAATGTTACTGAAACATAAAACACTTATTACGTAGTGCATGTCTCCTACCTTCATTTCTGTTTGCTAAAATGATGCGTGGCATTAGTTTGTCTTGGCAGTAGGTTCTAAAAGAGTCTCTGATCATGACCTCCTCCTCTGTCAGTAGCCCCTCCAGGTCCAGAGCATCACGCCAGTTGAACTGGATTTTAGCTGTCGGGATTTAAAACAGGACCACACACGAATGAACCTTCAACTGCTAAAAGATTTTTTGTTCAATCTCCCACAAAATAATCCAAATGTTTCTCCACATACGTGATTTGGCCTTCTCAGTCTTCTCTTTATCTGAATACAATCCACAACAAAACAAGTGATGAAAAAGGTGATTGAGAAAGAAATTTGCTGCTGAAAACAACAAAAATGTGCTTTTTAATATTTTATATATATATCCATCCATTTTCCAAGCCGCTTATCCTCACAAGGGTCGCGGGCGTGGTGGAGCCTATCCAAGCTATCTTCGGGCAGGAGGCGGGGTACACCCTGAACTGGTTGCCAGCAAATTGCAGGGTCTCACACATAAACAAACAACCATTCGTACTCACATTCACACCTAGGGGCAATTTAGAGACTTCAATTAACCTTTATGCATGTTTTTGAGATGTGGGAGGAAACCGGAGTTCCCGGAGAAAACCCATGCAGGCAAGGGGGGGAACATGCAAACTCCACAAAGGTGGGGCCGGGGATTGAACCCCGGTCCTCAGAACTGTGAGGCAGACGCTCTAACCCATTGTCCATCGTGCCGACATTTTATATATATATATATATATATATATCAGAATCATCTTTATTTGCCAAGTATGTCCAAATCAGAATCATCTTTATTTGCCAAGTATGTCCAAAAAAACACAAGGAATTTGTCTCTGGTAGTTGGAGCCGCTCTAGTACGACAACAGACAGTCAATTTACAGAACACTTTGGAGACAGAAAGACATTGACAAAAAAAAAAAACTGTCACTGAGCAGTAAAGGGTTGCTAGTTATCTGGTAATGCCGGTACATTTTTTTTTGACAATTGTGCAAAAAGATGCAGTCCTCTAGCACTTAGAGCAGTTCGAATGACTAATATTGCAATAGTCCGGTGCAATGACCATTGTGCAAAGGGCGCATATGTTTATATATATATATATATATATATATATATATATATATATATATATATAAACTGCTGGTAACTTGTTTCTCCTCTCTCGTCTTTTGCTGTGTCCGAAAACATTCACTCACTCACTACTCTCTACTCCCCATGTAAGGGTTAGACTATATAGTGAACTAATTTATATTATTGATGTATATTTAGAGCTTTTTTGACACTACACAGTCAAAAATTCACTCTCTCCATCAGTCCCGCCATTTTTTCCTCCTTCTTCTCTGAAGACGCAATGCATTATGGTATATTGCAACTCGGTGAGCTATGGTTTGTGGGAAATTTTGAGTGGACTATATCGGGCACTGAATTTGATCACTAAGCATTTGGACACAACTACAAAATGGTGTAACGTGCACTACATAGTGGTTAGTTAGTGATTTGGGACACAATCCATTGTGTTTTACACCGAAAACTGAAAAGTCAGAAATTTCCAACATCTCTACCTTGTTGTAGGTGGCTCCTGTCTCTAAAGATGTAATTAACAACACTATTGTGTAAAAAGACTGGTTCCGAGCCTGTTCAATAAGAAACGAGCCTTGAGATATTGTACTTAATTTGTATTGTACTTAATTTATTGTACTAATTTTCGACGCATGCATGCATGCATATATATATATATATCTATATATATAAATGCATCGAAACGAATTAAATGCAAGTTTATCAAGTTTACTTACCCCATCGAACAGGTGCTGCAGTCCCCTGAGCTCGTGCGAAAGAAACAATTGCACATCTCTGAGGTTGAGCCAAGAGGCGACACACGTTCCGCAGTGCCATAATAGAGATTCAATGTCTACAAAGTCACAAAAGAGAGCTATTCTTCCTTAAGTAGGCACAAACACATCAAAGTACAGTCAAATGAAGGCAATGCCTGTAACCTTGAATGTGTGTTTACATCTGTTAGCTGTGTTAGGGTAATTTCAAAAAAACTTTATACTGGTTTTGGTAATTTATTAGCATCTACAACACTGATGCAGCCAGATGCCGTTAGATATTATTAAAATTGAATAGCAAATGAGAAACAGACTAACAACACAGACTGTATGTTATTGTTGCTATTAGCTAACAACGCTAGCTCGTAGCTTTCGTGTCATCTAGAGAGATAGTGTTTCTCAATATATTTTTTATTGCATGGTTAGGTGGTTAGAACATAAGTAAAATATGAAGTAAGTTATGCTCAGGATAAATTTACCTGTCTTCAGAAGAAAATCGCTTGTCCCTTTACGGTACTTGGGTTTCACAGCGTAACCAGTGACGTCATTGCGTACGGGACGTTATATTATGTCGTCGTGGCTAAACTTGTTTAGTTTTTTCTTCACGAAATGAGCTAGTTTTGGTGTTTAGTTTGCGGATTCGCCAGTAGTGTGTGACAGACAAAAAAATGTATAGTCTCTTTTTTAAATTTTTTATATGAGCGTTGGTTACGTCAATGACTGCAGTTTATCCTGTTTTGCTCATGTGCGGGGGGGGGGGGGGGGGGGGGGGGGGGGGAGACAAAATGGTCACTTGCCAGTAAAATTTAACCACACAAAAACAAAACAGCTGTACTGCTGTACTTACTTTACATTGTGTATGTGCAGTGATGTCAGTCAACCATATGCTGTACATTTGGGAGTAATAACAAAAAGCTTCCTTTGTTTTGGATGTGGATGAGAAAATTGTACCAAATAATGGCCTAGTTGATGTTTTGAATTTGTATTGTTGGAAGTTGAAGTCGGTCCTGAAAATAATTTATCAAGTTTACAAGATTACATTTAGCATCACAGTGGACAAGAGGATGCAATGTCTGCAGCCTCATAGTTCTTATGATTGGGGTTCAAATACAGGCTTAGGCCTTCCTGTGTCGTGTTTGCATGTTAACCTGTACTTGCATGTTTTGTTTTTGGGTACACATTCCTTTAACATGCGAGACAGACAACCATTCACATCATCATTGAGTGAGGACTGACTCACCCACGCGGCCTGTACAGATGTCAGGCAAATGCACCACTACACCATCAATGACCCAAAAACAAACACGCTTAAGTTATTTGAAGACTCAAAATTGTCAACAGGGGTGAATCTCAGTGTGAATGTTTTTTTTTTTTGTCTATTTGTCTTGCAATAGGCTGGTGACCAGTCCAGGGATTAGCCTGCCTTTCACTCAGAGTTAGATGGGAGAGGGAACAACCGCTATGGAAAAAATGGATGGATGGATGGTTGCTGCTCGCAGCTTCTTGCATGCTATATAGGGCTTGCTATGATGGAATGAACTGACCAATGTCTATAGTCCTTGATTTGTTGCAGTTGCTATGGGAATTCCAGTTTGTAATTATACAATTCTACCTTAAACTCAATAGCTGTAACTAAATACAATTAATGTAACACTCATAGGTTGATTGTTGTATTTTTGAACTGTTCATCCATCCACTCATTTTCTACGGCTTCTCTTCTTTCAGGTTCCTGGCTGAGATTGAACGAGAACAGGGGTACACCCTTTTTACAACTGCTCATAATCAGTGATGGGAAGGTTACTTTGGAAATGTAGTTGGTTACAGTTACAAGTTACATTGTTGAAAATTCAATAGTAGCGTAACTGTTTAAATTACGTTCTCAAAGTAATATAACTAATGACGTTTGATTACATTTTGATTAGTTTTTTTAATTTTGAATGACTGCATCAACAGGTGCGATTGGCTGGCAACCAGTTCTGGGTGTACCCCGCCTCCTGCCCGATGACAGCTGGGATAGGCTCCAGCACGCCCGCGACCCTAGTGAGGAGAAGCGGCTCAGAAAATGGATGGATGGATGGATGCATCAACAGGACCTTTGGATGTTTTCTATTTTAAAAAAGTGTACCAAAAGCATAGATAATTATTTTGGAATGAACCACATTTGTTCTTCTCACAAATAATAAACTGATAACATCCATCCATCCATCCATCCATTTTCTGAGCCGCTTCTCCTCACTAGGGTCGCGGGCATGCTGGAGTCTATCCCAGCTATCATCAGGCAGGAGGCGGGGTACACCCTGAACTGGTTGCCAGCCAATCGCAGGGCACATACAAACAAGCAACCATTCACACCAGTCACACCTATGGGCAATTTAGAGTCTTCAATTCATGCATGTTTTTGGGATGTCGGAGGAAACCGGAGTGCCCGGAGAAAACCCACGCAGGCATGGGGAGAACATGCAAACGCCACACAGGCGGGGCCGGGGATTGAACCCGGGTCCTCAGAACTGTGAGGCTGACGCTCTAACCAGTTGGCCACGTACCATACCGAACGTACCATACCTTGTTGACCTAATAACAAATGTGCACAATTTAGACTAGCCCTTCATATGACAACCCAGATAAATTAATGTTCTATAAAAAGTCGAAAAATTATAAAGAGGAAACTATTCAAACTCAATGTTCTTTTTATGTGTTCAAAGGGGTAACTATCATTGTAACCTTTTCAAAATCTCAAGGTTTTGGTGGCGCTTCGAGGTCATATTTTGGACAAATGTCACGTTTCAGACTACAGAAGAATGGTACATGACCAGAGAGAGCCAATCACAAGCGTCGGCTTTAGATGGGGGAAGTGATATGAAAGAAATCTCAGCTTTTGCGGCTATTGTTTCAATTTCATGGACATTTCCAAAAGCAACTGTAACTTAATTACAGATTTTCACCCAGTAAAAAAATGGAATATACATTTTGCCACTCAATTACGCAATCTTGTTACATGTAGTCACTCCCAGACACTAGTCATAATACATCACAGTCCCAATTTTACCTTGCAATGTGGTTGTCCCAATGTTGCTTAAATAGGACAATTGCATATGCAATTGCAAGAGCTATATAGCTCTTCCACTTCTGCAGGCTGTTGTGACTCAAGAGTGCAGAACGAACCCATAGAAGGCATGCGTCTACATTACAAATGAATAGTTTGCATTTATAATTAATGTTGTTTTTGACTTCATGGGCCAATAAAACATGCCATGTCACTACTTTGAGGGTGGGGCCATTTTGGGTGTCTGATTACTGTTGGTTTGCGAACAGCTAAAACAAAAATAAATCTATTTACTGCGTGTTCTCGATCGTCGTTTATCCATGCTCTTGAGTGATGGCATCAAAAAAGAATTTGTAAGAATATGTCTTCGTAAATGGGAATTTCAAAGAAATGTCAGCCGTAATACGGTAGCTCGAACCATTTGTGCTTCTGCCACTTAACGGTATTGTTATGAAGAAGCAAAACACCATTACGTGCTGCTTCTTGTCAGTTATTCGTCGAGCGTCACGCCAATCAAGTGTGTACTGTGTTGTTATTGGTTAGCATTGTTCTTGGAGGAATACCCCTTTAAAGATAGTAGGGTACTCAGGATTTTGGAGCGGACTTTTACCCTGTGTTCAAATGGACACAAGTAATTGACGAGTACCACTCCCATGCTTGGAAATACACGCAAGTCGTCGCCTATGAGCCGTTTTGTGTGACGGGAAACATTCAGATACCATGGAACTGGAAGAGAAACCAAAATACGGTAACTTCATTATTTTGGGCGCTGCTGTAGATGTTCCTCGTTTGATAGCCAGGACAATTCGAGTTTACATGTCAGCTCCTCCAAACAAAGCCACATCCAATTGCGTTATTCTTCCAAAATAACGCAAATAAATCAACACGTTTAATGGGATTTAAATCCATGCGTTTGATTTTTACTTCTGCGAGCTAGCTGGCAACAGCGGACCACTTTCACTCGTGCCACCCTGCGTTGTAATTGTGCAAATGCAACGATTGTAAACTAGTACTTACAGTATAAGATTGGAACTTAGCCACTATTTTTTTAACAATACGTACACAAAGTTTTAAAGTGTGCTGGTGGTGTGCCTCCCATGTTGTGGGGCTCAGTGTCCTATACAATATCCTTTGCTTGTCCAGTTGCTGCCACATACCACACATTGGTATGGCAGGCAACTTAGCTGACGTTCAGCTTTTTACAGGGTGTAGCACAGCTTATTAAAAATACCTTTAACATAGGGAGAATGTCTCTCTCTCTCCCTCTCTCTCTCTCTCTTTTTAGCTAGCTGTTTTCTGCTCTAGGGTTCCAGTTCTTGTGTTGTTTTAGTGTCATTTAGTGTATAATCTTCTGTAATTATACCAGTCATTCCGAGAAATACATGTATATCAATATACAGCACTGTGTGTTATCACATACAGATACAGATGCATAAGTAAGAGATTCATGTTGTGTCATCCATTTCCACAATGGTTCAATGAAATGGCTGTACTGTGTGCGTGTGTGTGTTTAGTATTTAACTACCAAAATATATCGGAACATATCACGGGTTCAGAAACTACTGTACAGAGCCCTACGACCCATAGGGAGAGACATAATTAGCAGTGGTGATTTGTCTGCAAATTCCTTGGAAGAAGTGACTGTGTTTTGAGTCATGCTTGAAAATCTTGTGGTCCAAGACAACCATTTAATCATATTAGTGTATCACAGTGTCCTGTTCTCCTTGCGCCGGCTATGATGACTATGATTACATTGGCGCTCGCATTATTCAGACATTCATTTGATGAAGGAAATGCTCGGAATAAAAGCCTGTGTCGTGTAGATGCATTTTTAAAATATATTGACCAAATTAAGGTAATTCTGATAGTAAGCAAAAACTAGCGAAAATGTAGTTTCCAAGCCCTTAGTTTAGTCATGCGTAGTTTTTAACAGCATTTTGCAACAGTTCAGTGGTATGCAAACTATCATCATCTGGTCTGTTCCACTGCTGTACCATATCCTATCTAAAAATGTGTAATGTTAGTCCAAGAATTAAAAGGACAAATAAAGAACACATACTAAGTTGCTCAGGGTGCTTTCACGCTTTTGCCTTCTCTGGTCCAAGTCAATTCATTGGTTTGTAAACTTGGTCGACTTCCCTTCAGCTTCTTTTCGAACTCCCACAATAAAACCATCCAATCGATCTGTAATACATACTGTACGTGCTAAACTGATGTGTTTGGCATATCAGCAATTAAACTGTAGTTGCATCATTATGGTGTAGTTTAGACACTTTATTATTATTATAAATCAGTTTATTTGGTTCTGATTAGGGTTGGCTTGATGAAGCCAACAGAACCACATCATCAGCAAAACGCAGAGATGTACTACTGAGGCCACCAAACTGGACCCCCTCTACGCCTCGGCTGCGCCTAGAAATTCTGTCCATAAAAGTTATGAACAGAATCGGCGACAAAGGGCAGCCTTGGCGGAGTCCAACCCTCACCGGGAACGAGTCCGACTTACTGCCGGATATGCGGACCAAACTCTGACTCCGGTCGTACAGGGACCGAACAGCCCGTATCAGGGGGTTCGGTACCCCATACTCCAAAAGCACTCTCCACAGGACTCCCCGAGGGACACGGTCGAACGCCTTCTCCAAGTCCACAAAACACATGAAGACTGGTTGGGCGAACTCCCATGCACCCTCGAGGACCCTGCCGAGGGTCTAGAGCTAGTCCACTGTTCCACGGCCAGGACGAAAACCACACTGCTCCTCCTGAATCTGAGATTCGACTTCCCGACGGACCCTCCTCTCCAGCACCCCTGAATAGACCTTACCAGGGAGGCTGAGCAGTGTGATCCCCCTGTAGTTGGAACACACCCTCCGGTCCCCCTTCTTAAAAAGGGCGACCACCACCCCAGTCTGCCAATCCAGAGGCACTGTCCCCGATGTCCACGCGATGTTGCAGAGGCGTGTCAACCAGGACAGCCCCACAACATCCAGAGCCTTTAGGAACTCCGGGCGAATCTCATCCACCCCCGGGCCCCTGCCACCGAGGAGCTTTTTAACTACCTAGGTGACCTCAAACCCAGAGATAGGAGAGCCCGCCTCAGAGAACCCACACTCTGCTTCCTCATGGGAAGGCGTGTCGGTGGAATTGAGGAGGTCTTTGAAGTATTCTCCCCACCGGCTCACAACGTCCCGAGTCGAGGTCAGCAGTGCTCCATCCCCACTATACACAGTGTTGGTGGTGCACTGCTTTCCTCTCCTGAGACGTCGGATGGTGGACCAGAATTTCCTCGAAGCCGTCCGGAAGTCTTTCTCCATGGCCTCACCGAACTCCTCCCATGCCCGGGTTTTTGCTTCAGCGACCACCAGAGCTGCATTCCGCTTGGCCAGCCGGTACCCATCAGCTGCCTCAGGAGTCCCACAGGCCAAAAAGGCCCGATAGGACTCCTTCTTCAGCTTGACGGCATCCCTCACCGTTGGTGTCCACCAACGGGTTCGGGGATTGCCGCCACGACAGGCACCGACCACCTTACGGCCACAGCTCCGGTCGGCCGCCTCAGCAATGGAGGCGCGGAACATGGTCCACTCGGACTCGATGTCCTCCGCCTCCCCCGGAATATGAGCAAAGTTCTGTCGGAGGTGGGAGTTGAAACTCCTTCTGACATGGGATTCTGCCAGACGTTCCCAGCAGACCCTCACAATACGTTTGGGCCTGCCACGTCGGACCGGGATCTTCCCCCACCATCGGAGCCAACTCACCACCAGGTGGTGATCAGTTGACAGCTCCGCCCCTCTCTTCACCCGAGTGTCCAAGACATGCGGCCGCAAGTCCGATGACACGACCACAAAGTCGATCATCGAACTGCGACCTAGGGTGTCCTGGTGCCAAGTGTACGTGTGGACACTCTTATGCTTGAACATGGTGTTTGTTATGGACAATCCGTGACGAGCACAGAAGTCCAATAACAGAAGACCGCTCGGGTTCTGATCGGGGGGGCCGTTCCTCCCAATCACGCCCTCTCCAGCACCCCTCTCACTGTCATTGCCCACGTGAGCATTGAAGTCCCCCAACAGAACAATGGAGTCCCCAGCGGGAGCGCTCTCCAGCACCCCCTCCAAGGACTCCAAAAAGGGTGGGTACTCTGAACTGCTGTTTGGTGCATAGGCACAAACAACAGTTAGGACCGGTCTCCACCACCCGAAGGCGGAGGAAGGCTACCCTTTCGTCCACCGGGTGAACCCCAACGTACAGGCGCCGAGCCGGGGGGCAATAAGTATACCCACACCTGCTCCACCACGACAAGGTGACGGCTCAAGGAGGGGGTTTTGGTCTGCACCCTCGGTGAAAATATACTATTAATTAAAATGGACAAACGGGTGCTCGTATAGAAGTGCTAGTTATGCTTGTGTTTTCAAGGGAATAGCAATTATGAAGTTTTGAATGAAGGCATCACTCATAAACTCTCTAACATACAAACACCACAATTAGTCTGCAGTCTAAATTTAGATGAATTTCACATGAAAGCGCAAAAGAACATTCAGATGAAAGAGCAAACGGACATTCAAATGAAGGAGCAAAAAGGGCATTTAAAGGACCCATAGCGTCCAGATGTCTTATTTTTGCTCAAGAAGATGAAACTGTCATTTCCAATAATATTAATCTGTTTTGGAGCAATCAGTAAAGAACTAATTGCCCATGGAAAACAGATTTTTCATTGCCAAAATTGATACGCCGCCATGTCTTGGTGTGATGTCAGCGACTGAGCTGGAGACCAACTTTGCTGCATTGCTGGTGTGGACAAAGGAATGGTCTATACTAAAAGTGGTAGTATATACTCATATTTTATATAGCGTTGTTGTTGGGCGGTATTCTCCCACTTCCAAAATCACAACTTTTCAGGAAAAAAAACAACCACATGACATCTTGCTTGAGTTTCCAAACAACGTTTCATTCAATTTCATATTGCGTTGCATGAGGATAAGCGGTTCCGCAAATGGATAGATGGATGGATGGATTACGGTGTCATGGATTAAAATGGCACGAACATGGTGCCGGCGCCAGCCATTCTCATTGCAAGCTTCGCTCAAGCCAAGCTATAGTATACCATTGCACACTACATCATCACAACAGTAACCTAAAATTATTTTCAATCGCTAATTTAATATCATAAAAACAAAAATCGCTACTTTATTACAGTGTCATTGATTAAAATGGTACAAGCATGGGACCAGTCACTAACCCATCAAAGTATGCCGTGGTTGCACAAACCTTTCAAAAAAAATGCCTGTGTTCATAGGCAGTGGAACAACTTTTAGGCTACGTTCACACTGGAGGGCATGATACCCAATTTTTATTTTTTTGTTAAATCCGATCTTTTTATGCAGTGGTTGACTTTACAAAAACAAATGTGGCTTCTATTGTGGACGGAACACGCCTGTGATGTCACATGCATGTGCACAAAACCGGACGTCACATTGCGCATGCGCACAACTTAGAGGCAGCGTGGTTACGGAGGTATAGTAAATGTGGCCCCTCGCAGAGGTCTCATCATGACGTATTAGTGGCCATTCCAAGGATTTTGTGCAACCGAAGCCAACATTTTATTATACTTGTCAGTTCTAAAGCATATTCTTTTCGCTACTGACTGGTTTCTGCTTCTTTGTCCCCCATTGCCGTCTTGCGGCATCTCTGTTTTGTCGAACAATTGTGATCTTTGTCACCTTTTGATGATATAGCATCTTAAATAGGTATTTAACACATCACCATTTTTCTTACAAAATATACTTAAAAAAAATAATAAAGCTGGTAGAATGGCCCAGCCAATCACCTGACTTGAATCCAATCGAAAATCTATGGAAAGAACTGAAACTCAAGGACCATAAAAGAAGCCCATGGAACCTTCAAGATTTGAAGACTGCTTGTGTGGAGGAATGGGCCAAAATCACACCAGAGCAATGCATACGACTAGTTTATCCATACAGGAGGCGTCTTGAAGCTGTCATTGCAAACAAAGGCTTTTATACAAAGTGTTACATAAAAAATACCAGTTGGCGTGTTCAATACCTTTTCCCTGTGTCATTTCACATTATTACACACAACTTAATTTCTGATCTTATTTGTTCTACTTTCTTTGTCTGTATGGATTACTTGGGTTGTTCCCAACATCTGGTGACATTTCCATGTCAATAGCCCCTTTGGAAATATATTGACGAGTTAAATACTGATTTCAGCCGCTGTATATAAGTCGTATGCGCGCCTTGTGAGTGTCCATATTGCACTTGCGTTGGACACATATCCGATTTATATCCACATATGAAAGAGTCGCATATGAAAAAACTGGAACTGTACTATTCATGTTGACATGAAAAAAAAAAAATCTGATCCATGTCACATTGGGCTAAAAAATGAGAATTGACCTGCAGTGTGAGCATAACCTTCGAGTGGGGGAGGCACAGTACTTTTTAACGCTGCCTTCACTCCTGTGGGCAAAGGGGTTATCGAAATTTTCCGTTCCTGGAAAGGGGTGTTTTCCTTTCTGGAAAAGGGTCATATCGCACACATAGGGGCACATCAGGTAAAAAGCAGAGGGGCACGTGCCCTTATTGACCCCCACCCAGTTCCGCCGCCTCTGCCTGTGTTACGTCATCTTCCCCAAACTCTTTTTCAAAGGTGACCAATGCAATCAATACAACATTGAGCTGACAAAAGCCGTGTATACAGGCGGGAAATGAATGTGCACACACTTATCATGCGCTGCCTTGCTTCTTCAACGATGCATTACAGCGATTGATTTTAACAATGCAAGCCTACTCAAAAATTAGTACTGAGTCTATTTTGGGGGGAATTTGTTTTTTCTGCAGACATTGCTTTTAAGTCCAGAACTATGGAATAGGTGCCAATGTTCACAGCATTAAAGTCAGGGAGTCTTGTGTGTGGTGTGCTAGGTGTGTGTTGTAACCGATAGCAGCTCTTATATGAATGTGCATTCTGTACTGCACGTGGGAAGAAAGCACATGAAATGCATCAGTGACCATGTCATCCTTGATCCCATACAACAGCATTACAATATTAACAGCTACATTGGAGAGGTTTAATGTCACACAAAATAACTATTCTGAGCATTTTAAGAACTACTGGTCAAGAAATAGTTAAAATAGACAATCAAATAAAAAGGAATTGAAAGATTTAATGTAAGTTTAGGAGCTTCAGGGGTTCGAGTCATTTTTGCAGAAAATGCACAGATACTGGCCAGTTTTTACACTCAGATGGAAAACTATAAACATGCTGCCCTCAATGTTGAACAAATCTGGACCACTGAGAAAGCTTTTCATTGGTTCTGAGCTATGGACTTCACATGATGTAGTAATTTCAGGCCTAGTTGTAACTCAAAAACCAACAACCCACAATGACAGGATCTGAAGCAGCCATGCCCTGCTGTAGATGAGCTGTAATTAGAAGCCATATATAGAAGAGTGCTTTGAAACATAATTCAAATTTTCTTTGACCTTCCTTCCTGTCCTGTTTGTTAAAGCCTGAACAAGCAGCAGATTTAGGCTTTTTTTTTTGTAGTTTGGTGAGTTTCAGTACCACTTTTCCCCCACTGATCACAAACAGCAAAGAATCTCTTCATAATGGTAGCCACCTGTTTCTACTTTAATGTGATTGCTCCTAGTCTTAACAACCCAGACAGATCACATCATTTGAGTTTGCGAACTGGGGTTCTTGCCAACTGGCTAAGCGTGACAGTTACAGTATGTGCTATTAAGGTCAGTAATTTAGATGTTAAAAGTACTAGTAGTCTTTTCTAAAGGCCATTACTCCATATTACTTTCATAATACAGATGTACAGATTTGACTTTTATTGCAATTTGATTGCTGTATTATGTTCTTTCAGTTTGCTAGACAATGAGATGGGAATTAATAAAGGCCTTTACATTTGTTTGGTGTTCGTATTATATATTGTCAAATCATCTAATAAAATAATATTGTTAAAGTCAAATCAACGATGAAATATAATGCAAACCATCTACAGATACTTTTTCTGTGATGTTTTAAGCCGCCATGTTGGAGGTCGACGCGCTTTTTTTGTTCCGGTGCTTATTGAGCATTTGAATACAGAATCCCCCTAATCTCAACCGCCAAGATGGCGGACAAACAAATACTGTCCATGTTATTGAACACTATCTATACAATTCCATTGTGACGCTATTTCAATGTAAACAGAAGATAGACCAAACTTTTCTGAGATCAGTTTTGTCTTACGTATGAGGATGAGGATTCAGATTTTTGAAGGTTGTTAATTTGAAAATGAAGTATTAGTAGGATAGTAATACTATTTTAAAAATACTATTAAAGAGACTCCTGTTGCGTTACAGATGTTAAGGCTATCATCATTGTGGTGGTTTCTTGGCGAGAGCCTGTAATGAAAGATATGTGGGACACAGGAATGGAAGACAGCAGCTGTAACCTTGAGATGTTATACACATTTGCCTACAGTTCAGTCAGTCTATACTTTAAAAGATAACACCTCAATTTCTGCCTAGTCCCTATTACTTGTCTTACTTTGGTAACACTACTACCAGCTTTTGAGGTGTATACCAAACACATTTTGACCCCTGCCCAGTCAACATTGGGCCCTCCCATAGATAGATATAGAAGATAATTTTGTCAATGTACACATTGAAAACTTCATTTTTTTTCTAACAGAGTAAGTTAATGATGCAAAAATGAGTGCAAGTCTAGCAAAGCTTAATTTTGGATAAGGGGGTGTACTCATGTACATTCAACACTACATAACCCCAATTAGAATTAAGTTGGGATGTTGTGTTAAACATAAATAAAAGCAGACTACAATGATTTGCAAATCATGTTCAACCTATATTTAATTGAATACACTACAAAGACCAGATATTTAATGTTCAAACTGATAAACTTCATTGTTTTAAGCAAATAATCATTATCTTGGAATTTTATGGCTGCAACACCTTCCAAAAAAGCTGGGACAGGTGGCAAAAAAAACTGAGAAAGTTGAGGAATGCTCATCAAACACCTGTTTGGAACATCCCACAGGTGAACAGGCTAATTGGGAACAGGTGGGTGCCATGATTGGGTATAAAAGGAGCTTCCCTGAATTGCTCAGTCATCCACAAGCAAAGATGGGGCGAGGTCCACCTCTTTGTGAACAAGTGCGTGAGAAAATAGTCGAACAGTTTAAGGACAATGTTCTTCAATGTACAATTGCAAGGAATTTAGGGATTTCATCATCTACGGTCCATAATATCATCAAAAGGTTCAGAGAATCTGGAGAAATCACTGCACGTAAGTGGCAAGGCCGAAAACCAACATTGAATGCCCGTGACCTTCGATCCGTCAGGCGGCACTGCATCAAAAACCGACATCAATCTGTAAAGCATATCACCACATGGGCTTAGGAACACTTCAGAAAATCAATGTCAGTAAATACAGTTCGGCGCTACATCCGTAATTGCAACTTGAAACTCTACTATGCAAAGCAAAAGCCATTTATCAACAACACCCAGAAACGCCTCCGCCTTCTCTGGGCCCGGGCTCATCAAAGATGGACTGATGCATGGGTAACTTACACATCTGTGAAGGCCCCATTAATGCTGAAAGGTACATACAGGTTTTGGAGAAACATATGCTGCCATCCAAGCAACGTCTTTTTCATGGACACCCCTGCTTATTTCAGCAAGACAATGCCAAACCACATTCTGCACGTGTTACAACAGCGTGGCTTTGTAATAAAAGAGTGTGGGTACTAGACTGGCCTGCCTGCAGTCCAGACCTGTCTCCCATTGAAAATGTGTGGCGCATTTTGAAGCGTAAAATACGACAACGGAGACCCCGGAGTGTTGAACAGCTGAAGCTGTACATCAAGCAAGAATGGGAAATAATTCCACCTACAAAGCTTCAACAGTTAGTGTCCTCAGTTCCCAAACGTTTATTGAATGTTGTTAAAAGAAAAGGTGATGTAACACAGTGGTAAACCTGACCCTGCCCCAGCTTTTGTGGAACGTGTTGCAGCCATAAAATTCTAAGTTAATGATGATTTGCTAAAAACAATAAAGTATCAGTTTGAACATTAAATATCTTGTCTTTGTGGTGTATTCAATTAAATATAGGCCGAACATGATTTGCAAATCATTGTGTTCTGTTTTTATTTATATTTAACACAACGTCTCAACTTCATTGGAATTGGGTTGTAGATAGATCATAATACTACCCCCATAGGCATGTACAGTAGGCACTAAGCAGGATGGGATCTGGACCACAAGAATATTTTTTTTTCCATCGCTGCAGTTCAATATTTATACTTTTTATCAACCTAAAGCCTTTCCCCGGACTAGCCACAGTGTTTTTGTCTCAAGGATACACAGGTGTTAAAACCCAATCAACTGTGTTCGCTTTGGTGTAGGGAAATAAATTATGTTACTGTTGATTATTATTATTTTTTTTAACCAATTTGACTTCACCTGATGATGTTTGTGCCAAATACCCAAGTCAGAGATGGTTCATTACTATCCAGAATTTTGTTTGTTTTGTTTGGTTTGATCATGTTTTTGTTGTAGGACAATAGTTAGACCCTTCAATAATTTGAAACAAGATAAGTCTTCTGCCACATTTGTGCCACACTAGTTCAGCATAATTGGCCAGTTGACAGTACAACATAGACGGTTAACCACTGCAGTGCAAACAATTTAACTTATTTGCTTGTTTGAATCCGGGCAGTGAATTTTTTTGCATGGAAGATAAACATGTGGAGTGAAGTTAAATAGACTTTTTGTTCAATCTCTGCTGACAGCCTGACATGGTCAAACACAAGTTTAATTAATAAATGTTTTACTCGACGGTACTTTTATTAATACTATTGATTCCACCTTTGTGTTCCCCCCCCCCCCCCCCCCATGAGGCGGCTGTTGGTTCATTCATGGGTTTGAGCCCCAATACGGACAAAAATGTAAAAATGGCAACAAGTTGTTCGAAGATCATAAGATCTTAAGATGGCGCCTACCAGTGCGATCGCCTCGGTAACGCGCTCTCTAGTATTGTTTTTGTTTTTGTGTTTTTCGTTCATCTTTGGAGACATTACACGACTCACTTACACAAGTGGAGACTTGCTAACCATCAAGGAGGCTACTCCGGACTTTCTTTCACTAACTTTCGCAAATCCGCTCAGTTTTGTCCCCGAGTTACTTACCGGGGCGGCGTCAGCGGTTTTCGGCACATGGAGGCGGAAGCGGCGCCACAGAGGGAAGCGAGCCGGCATCCAAGTGAAACTCCGCAAGAGAGGACACAGATTGGCGTTCCCGTCGATCCACCTCGCGGATGTACGCTCCCTACCCAATAAAATGGACGAGCTTCATCTTCTGTTAAAGACCAGTAAAGACTTCTGACGTTCCGCCACGGAGACTTGGCTTTGCAACGCTGTACCCGATGGCGCCGTCATGCTTCCGGCTTCCATATTCATCGAGCAGACCGCGACATGGAATCATCGGGGGGAAAAAAAGGCGGCGGGATATGCTTCTATATCAACGAAAAATGGTGTACGGACGTCACGGAGCTCAGCACACACTGCAGCCCGCATTTGGAGTCGCTGTTTTTGAACTGTAAGCCATTCTACTCGCCGCGTGAGTTCACATCATTCATCGTGGCTGGCATGTACATCCCACCTCAAGCTAACACGAACGCCGCACTGCTAAAGCTCGCCGAACAAGTCAACGACATTGAAAAAAAACACTCGGACTCATCCCTTATTATTCTCGGGGACTTTAACAAAGCTGAACTCAACCACAAACTCCCTAAACACAAGCAGCACATCGACTGTCCCACCAGGGAAAATAACATTTTGGACCACTGCTATACTACGCTAAAAAACGCTTACCGTCCTATACCTCGTGCAGCCCTGGGCTCGTCTGATCACTGCTTAAATCACTTAATACCGACGTACAGGAAAGAACTTAAATGCGCAAAGCCTACGGTGAAAACAGTGAAAAAGTGGACCAATGAAGCAAAGATGGAACTTCAAAGCTGCTTAGACTGCACAGACTGGAGTGTCTTTGAAAATTCAGCTGGTAGCCTGGATAAATATACGGACACTGTCACATCTATATCAGTTTCTGTGAAGATGTGTGTGTACCAACAAAGTCATTTCGCACATTCAACAACAACAAGCCGTGGTTCACTGCTAAACTTAAGTAGCTTCGCCAAGCTAAATAGGACGCATATCAGAGCGGGGACAGGGCCCTGTATAATCGAGCTAGAAACCAGCTGACTAAAGAAATTAACATTGCAGAGGAGCTATGCAGCAAAGTTGGAAAAACAGTTCAGCGCTAACGACTCTAAATCAGTTTGGCATGCATTCCAATTGCTGACTAATTACAAGCGACGATCCCCCCAAGCTGAGAACAATAGCACACCAGCCAACGACTTGAATACCTTCTACTGCAGATTTGAAAAGGACACTTTCACACCCACCCATCCGGCTGCACCCCCGACCACAATCACACCACTGACTTCTGTGTTAACCATCCATGAACAGGATGTGAGACGCATCTTCAAACAACAAAAGATTAACAAAGCGGCAGGCCCAGACCATGTGTCCCCATCCTGCCTCAAAGTCTGCGCGGACCAGCTTGAACTGTGCAAAGTACCTTCCTGTTTCAAACACTCCACCATCATTCCAGTCCCCAAGAAACCTGCAATCTCGGGTCTAAATGACTACAGGCCTGTCGCCTTGACATTTGTGGTCATGAAGTCCTTTGAATGTCTCATGCTGTATCACCTCAAGAGCGTCACAGGTCCCCTGCTGGACCCCCTGCAGTTTGCCTACCGAGCGAACAGGTCTGCGGATGATGCAGTCAACATGGGACTGCACTTCATCCTAGAACACCTCGACAGTGCAGGGACCTACGCGAGGATCCTGTTCGTGGAGCTCAGTTTTTCAACACCATCATCCCTGAACTCCTTTCATCCAAGCTTCTCCAGCTCAGCGTCTCACCTGCCATCTGCCAGTGGATTTACAGCTTTCTGACGGGCAGGACACAGAAAGGTCAGGCTGGGGAAGGCCACCTCATCCACACGCAGCATCAGCACTGGGGCGCCCCAAGGTTGTGTCCTCTCTCCGCTGCTCTTCTCTCTCTACACGAACGACTGCACCTCAGCGCACCCGGCTGTCAAACTCCTGAAGTTTGCAGATGACGCCACAGTCATCGGCCTCATCAAGGACAGTGACGAGTCTGCATATCGACAGGAAGTGGAGTGGCTGGAGCTGTGGTGCGGCCGACACAACCTGGAGCTGAACACGCTCAAGACTGTAGAGCTGATCATGGACTTCAGGAGGCGTCCTTCGCCACAGCTGCCCCTCATGTTGTCCAGCTGCCTTGTGTCAACCGTCGGGAACCTTCAACTTCCTGGGAATTACAGTCTCTCAGGACCTGAAGTGGGCGACCAACATCAACTCCGTCCTCAAAAAGGGCCATTAAAACATGCTGGCAATTTTTTGACTTGAGTTCGTTGTCACATTTCTGTGGGGCCAATTATACATTACTCGTGCACTCACTGTAGTTGTCTCGCCACGCTGCACTATTTGCATATCTGCACTATTTCCAATACTGGCCACTCATGCCAGAGTAGCTTCTGCTCCATTTGCACACTGATTGAGGAGTATCTGCAACATTTGCACAACCAACATTGTCCCAGATTATCACACTACTCGTCACTTTAAACTGCATACACTCCTTGAAGTCTCGGCGCCCTTTGCACAATGGTCATTGCACCGGACTATTGCAATAGTAGTCATTCGAACTGCTCTAAGTGCTAGAGGACTCTGCATTTTTTTGCACAATTGTCGAAAAAAAATTTTTTTTAATGTACCGGCATTACCAGATAACTAGCAACCCTCTACTGCTCAGTGACTGTTTTTTTTTTTTTTTTTGTCAATGTCTTTATGTCTCAAAAGTGTTCTCTGTCAATTGACTGTCTGTTGTCGTACTAGAGCTGCTACAACTACCGGAGACAAATTCCTTGTGTGTTTTTTGGACATACTTGGCAAATAAAGATCATTCTGATTCTGATTCTGAAGATCCTAGTCTGTTTGCTGGCTACTTTCAAGGTGCCTTTGAGCAAGGCATTGTCCCTCCGACCCCAGCTCAAGTGATACAGCACTCGTTACTCATATCTCTCACTCTGAATCTGTCCTTGCATGGCTGCATGTGTGGGATCTGGTTGTAACTGTGGTGTTCGACACATAAAAGTATACATCGGAGTGAGAGTTAAATGGGGTGGTAATGGGGAAGGCCAAGGTACCAAATGCACGACCCGCCACTAGGATACGAAGACTTGTAAGGATGAAAAGAAGGCATGGGAACTCTGCTTTTGACTGCATGTCAGTAAAAACAAAAATATACTGTGGATAGTGGCCTCTGTTGTAGATCATACTTTTTTAATTTATGTGTGGGTGCATGTTTTGAGTCACAGTCAGGTTTAGCTGCAATAGTAAATGAAAATTGCTTTGTTTTTAAATGATCAATGTTTCTACGGCGGCACGGTGGATGACTGGTTAGCACATCTGCCTCACAGTTCTAAGGACCTGTGTTCAAATCCAGCCTTGCCTGCGTGGAGTTTGCATGTTCTCCCCATGCCTGCGTGGGATTTCTCCGGGTACTCCGGTTTCCACCCACATCCCAAAAACATGCGTGGTAGGTTAATTGAAGACTAAATTCTCCGTTGGTGTGAATGTGAGTGTGAATGGTTGTTTGTTTATATGTGCCATATAACTGGCAACCAGTTCAGGGTGTACCCCGCCTCTTCCCCCAAGACAGCCGGGATAGGCACCAGCATGCCCGTGACCCTAGTGAGGATAAGCGGTAAAGCGGTAAAATTAATGAATGTTCCTACACCGGTTGGAAATGCCATTTGCACACCTAATAATTAAATTAAATTGATACGCCTTGCTCTGGTTTCAAAATCTAGAATTGGATTTGACCCCCACCAGAGAGCTTTTTAAAGGATTATAACTGTTCCCACAGCCACCACCCTGCATCACCTGATGCATCCCCTAAAATGTAACATTAAAGACTGTTGTAACTTGTATGCAGCACAAGAGAGATTGATGAGGCAAATTCTGAACTGGTCCTTCCATGCGCAGTTCAATTGCTCACCAAAACAAAATGACTGGAAATGTTCAGTCATGTTCCGTTTCTGTCATCATCAGTTATAAATATCCACGCATTTAGTCACACTGTGGGCTCTTTGTTAAAATCATGAATTCATTCAGCGCGTTTCTGACTTGACTGCTGATTAAAGAGATTGTTGAAACAGCATCACAAAAATGAATTTACAGTACATCTTTGGATTTCCATAACTTAGAGTAAGTTCTTCTATAAAACATTGATAATGCTGAGTTAAATATAGAAGTGAGTCCTAATAATGTTACACGACACTAACAAATTAATTGCCATTTAGCCCACTATCACTTCAATGGAGATGGAGCTAATCATTGCTCCATAAAGGCTACACAAACTTCTACATTTCCACTTGTTTTAAGAAAACACATGTTTCTGATAACATCTTTCCATTATTTTGCCTTTTTACACCAACAGTTCCCACCCATCCTTTCACACAGACACGCCTCTTCTGTGTCCCTCCCATACTTCCTGCAGTTGGGTTTATGCGTCTCCTCTGATCTCTGGAGTACAACAAGAAGAAGCCAGAAAGAGAGAGGCTTCATTTAGAGGTGGGAGGAGATACACAGGTGGAACACACATTGGGACGAGCAACTTGTTTCAGGATAGAGAAGGTGGGGGCAGGGAAGGGGGCAATAGTAAGGCGGAGCATTGTTGACTGGCCAGGCGCACAAGGACAGGTTAGACTGGTTTCTCCCCACGTGATCCTTACTTCTCCTTGCCTTTTGAAAAACTATACAAGTGGAAAGAAAGCCCCAGCAGTGTTCTTTGAAGGAAAGTAACTTAGGTTCTCTGCACATTTGAAAATTAGCCACAGAAAAGGAATTTCAAGATGGCAGAGGAAGGCGAATATTATGGAAAGCATGGTAATTACCCTTCCTGCTTAAGTTTCACATTCCCTTGAAGCATTTTTCATCTGTATTATTTCTTTTAAAATGAATTGTGTAACAGTGATTAAATGTTTCGAAGAGTGATACTGGAGCAAGAGTAACATGTCAGTCAGCCTTGTGGGAAAAGTTTTGGTGCGTGCTGCTGATTATTATGCAGGTGTGAATGAGAGTATGGGCCTTATCGCCTGTCTTTTGCTTCAACAATTTGTATACTACCTCGACAAAAGCTAGGCCTCCTCGTTAGGCCCCATTCCTCTGAAATATCAACTGAAAGCAACACTATGGCATCATAGCATGTACAACAACAAGCACTCCTAATGTTTCAGTGAGTGGTTTCTCTAAACCACTCGGATAAATGCTTGCTGCCAGCATTAATCCCCCTAAAAGCATCTGTAATTCATATGCCAAGACTCCACAGAATACTCTGTCTCGACTGTGATCCATTTCTATGTGCAATACTATACATCAATCAAATATTGGTTATACAGTTTCTCATCTCGTCACCGTTCTCTGCCTGTGCTAGTTATACCCCCCCCCCCCCCTCCCCCCTGTTATCAAATATGATACTGAAACTCGTAAGCTTTCCTTCTCACGTCGTCATTGCAGCCATTTTCTTTAGCAGAGTACTGAATTTTACACTATTTTGCTTTTAACACTTAAAATTGAATTAGAACACAGACCTTTACCAAGGTTAAATAATTGTAATTTGTAGCTGCACCAAATGGTACGAAGTAGAAATTGTTAAAGATCTTTCTGTAATCCACCTAACTATGTGACCTTCTTGGTGCAGTGAATAACTACTTTTTTATTTATTTTTTAAAACAACACTTTTTTTTTTATTTCAGTCTAACAAGGAACTCCATTGTCATGTTTAAAATGTGGGACTGTACAACAAAGGATTGAGCGACCTGTCGTGGCGGTCCACTCACTCATCCTTTCTTTTTTTCCCTGAGTTTAGTCACCAGGGAGGAATTTGGTGGGTTGCCAGGTGTGTCTGCCTGTAGGGAGAATGGGAGGAAGATGGGAGCACACTGGTGCTCTACTCTAAATTACCTTCCTTTTTAATGTCCCTTCATGTGTCAGTTTGATTATTTGTTTTTAGGTGACTACTTTACAGTAAAAGGGTGTTGCATAAGTCTGAGAGCTCACTCTGAAATTGAATAAACTTCCCTCTATTATACAGGTGAGCCTAGGAAATATGATCCTACATTCAAGGGCCCACTCCAGAACAGGTGAGAGGGGAAATATTTGATTTTTATGAGTTGGATGAGTCTTCCCACGACCCTAAGTCCTCCAAAATTTGCTCATGTGTCTCCAGGGGCTGCACAGACATTGTGTGCTGCATCCTCTTCATTCTTGCCATATTATGTTATATTGGAGTGGGAATACTTGGTAAGGAAACAGCCCTGCGTTTTTTTTTTTTTTTTTGTATACTGCACACCTACAAATAAATTCTATAACATGACTAACATTGTATTTTGTTTTTCAAGCTTGGTCACAGGGTGACCCCAGGAAGGTGATCTATCCCACGGACAGCCGAGGCCAGTTCTGCGGGCAGGCTGGCACCCCGCTTGAGTGAGTCGTCTTTTCTTCCCACATATAGAAGTTACTGTTTTGGCTATGCTGTTACTCATCATTACTTAACAGCATTCATAGGAGTCTGTCCAAATGGCCATTTTTTAAAATTTGTTATTGTTTTTTTTTTAAGCTTTGCTGAGATCCATTAACATTTGCAATATTTACAGAGTTCACATGGAGTAACCATTGAGAAAAACCCAGCACGGGCAAAAAAAGCAAACTCCACACAGGAAAGCCAGAGCAGGGATTCGAAACCCGAACCTGTGAGGCAGACGTGCTAACTACTCCGCCACTGTGCTGTCTCCTTAAAATATAATAATGTTATACATTACAATATCTTTTGGAATGTATACAAATTGTTACCACAGTTTGAATTCGTTTAAAATCAAGAGAACAATGTATAGTGAGTTTCATTTCACTAAGTTACATGCCTGAGACATTGTGGTTTTGGTGTACCCTCCCTGCTCTACTTTTCACCTGCAACAGGCAGCTGTTTTCAGAGGGGGGAAAAATTGTCAAAAAGTGCAAACCTTCCTTATCGCATTGCATATAAAGGCATCTGATCAGCTTGGCATAACTCTTGTATAGTGCAAAAACAAGCAAATACTTTTTAGATTAGTCACACAGTGAGGGTATAAATTAACAGGAAACAAAAGAGTTCATAATTTAATTTACTTTGAAATCACTCAGGCGGCACGGTGGACGACTGGTTAGAGCGTTAGCCTCACAGTTCTGAGGACCCGGGTTCAATCCCCGGCCCCACCTGTGTGGAGTTTGCATGTTCTCCCCGTGCCTGCGTGGGTTTTCTCCGGGCACTCCGCTTTCCTCCCACATCCCAAAAACATGCATGAATTGGAGACTCTAAATTGCCCGTAGGCATGATTGTGAGTGCGAATGGTTGTTTGTTCCTATGTGCCCTGCGATTGGCTTGCAACCAGTTCAGGGTGTACCCCGCCTCCTGCCCGATGACAGCTGGGATAGGCTCCAGCACGCCCGCGACCCTAGTGAGGAGAAGCGGCTCAGAAAATGGATGGATGGATGAAATCACTCAAACTAGCCTCTTGGACTTGTGAAGGTGTGTATTTTTTTTCTTGTGCCTTCACCAGAAACAAGCCGCTGTTATTCTACTTCAACATCATGAAGTGTGCCTCCCCCATGGTGCTGCTGGAGTTCCAGTGTCCAACCACACAGGTTTATTTATTTTTCATTACCACCACACAGCTCTTATTTATGAATCATAAACATGCTTGGGTTTCCTTTACAGTGTACATTCGAGCTATTTTTGGTAGTGGCCTAATGATGATCACGTTTCCTGCAGTGATGCGACTTTTCTTCTCTCATTAGATATGTGTGGAGAAGTGCCCTGAGAAGTTCATGACATTGATCAAAGCTAGTAGCAACAGAAAAGACTTTGACTACTACAAGTCCTTCTGCAGGGAAGGGGTGACAAACTCGATGGTGGGTGTTAAGTTTTGCTAATGAACTTTCGATATATCATGTACAAGTTGTTAGAAAATATATATTATCCTTCACACACTGTTTTACCAGTTTGAACGTAATGTTTCAGAGTACACCCGAAATCCTCAAGTTAGGTCTGTGTCCTGCCATGCTGACCCCCAGCAAGCCTTGTGAGTTCATTCTCTGTTCATCTTTTGTCAAATCTTTCTTTATAAAATGATCTTCTCTTTGCTTTATTTTGCCTTTAATGACATATTTTCTCACTGCGCAGTATGTATCAGAAGTGATACAGGTGGATATTCCCCTACCTTTTATACAACTGGAAATTTGTTAAACTTTGTAAATCTAGAGTAAATATTCTATATCCCATGACAAGTACCAATATTCCCATATGCATCGGCTAGTGAAGTTGTGGGGTTGTCACGTAACTCGTTCTCATGAAAATACATACAAATTTCCTCGTTTGAGGAGTAGTCCACTTTTATTTGTTTGAGATGCACTGTTTAAAAAGCTAACTCTTACTGTGGTATTTCAAATCTCGCTTCAACTAATAAGCAACTCAACCATCCAGTGTGTTCCACTAATGTGTATGTATTCACTGTGATGGGTTAAATCCTGAGAAAAACATTTTCGTGTGCATGCATGCATGTTCATGACAATAAAAGGTGATTCTTCTTCTTCTCTTTGTCAGCCATCTACTCCATCCTCACTCCTTTGGAAGACACTTAAAACCTTTTTTCAATGTTATTTTTTTTAATACTAGATTTTTTTGTATTTTTTTTTTCTCCCCCACTCATGGGGTTCAGATTTTCAAGTACATTTCCCATACAGTATTTGTAAAAGTGTTAGTTAAGATCCACAAAGTCTTGCCTATAAAATACAGTTTGAAAAGGTTTGTCACTTGTTGAATTTTCTTTTAGTCACCCGTAGGTGCTTCCCAGCTTTGGGCCAAAAAGGAGGAGTGATAACTGTGGGGAACAATTCCCACTTTGATGATGGAACTGGAAATATGAGAGATGCCAAGGATCTTTTAGATGGAGTGAAGTGAGTGCTGGAGTTATTATTACACAGGAAAAACAATAATCCTCCACAGTTTGATGAAATATCTATGTTAAGATGTCTTCCACTTTAAATTATACAAATCATACACTAAGATAAGCTCAGCTCAAAGTCTTTTTCCCAAAAGGAATGCAACTGTGGTTATTGAAGCTCGCCAGGTGGTCATGAAAATCTTTGAGGATTACACGCAATCTTGGTACTGGATTCTGATGTAAGATATCTTTAAACGTGGAACCCATAGATTGTTGGCTTACTTCCCTTACCCGCTGACCCTCCTCACTCTCTCCAGAGGTTTAGTTATTGCAACGGTCCTCAGCCTGATCTTCATCGTCCTCCTGCGCTTCCTGGCAGGGATCATGGTCTGGGTGATGGTCGCCTTGGTGATAATAGTGATAGGATACGGTAAGACTTTATAAATACATGTCCATCTATAGATACTGTATATTGACTCCGTACAGAAATTTATAGCTTCATTCAGATTAAAAATTATTAAATGCACATTGCTTAAAATGATGACACATCACATAGCCTTCACACTAAATGCATTTATTTTTTTATTTTTATTTTTTTTAAATCATTAGTATGGCAACATGTAGGTAAAACTGCACTTTAGGTAATGGGTGTAGTGTTGTTTTGGTGATTAGCAGTGTTGTGTTTGCGCCAAAAGCTACCTTTTTGGATTTATGGCCAAAAAGTTAAACATTGGTTTCGTCGGACCAAAACACAATTTCCACGTTTGAAAAGTATTCCACTTCTATTTGATGGAGATGTTTTCTTTCTTTTGTGGCGGCACGGTGACCGACTGGTTAGAGCGTCTGCCTCACAGTTCTGAGGACCGGGGTTCAATCCCCGGCCCCGCCTGTGTGGAGTTTGCATGTTCTCCCCGTGCCTGCGTGGGTTTTCTCCCACATCCCAAAAAAATGCATGGTAGGTTAATTGAAAACTCTAAATTGGCCGTATGTGCGAATGGTTGTTAGTTTGTATGTGCCCTGCGATTGGCTGGCAACCAGTTCAGGTGTACCCCGCCTCCTGCTTGATGATAGGCTCCAGCAGGCCCGCGAACCTAGTGAGGAGAAGCAGCTCAGAAAATGAATGGATGGATGTTTTCTTTTGCACCACACACACTGGCAGCTCAAATCTCATGTAAACTAATAAGCAACTCAACTATCAATCCACAATGCTTTGTCAGCAAACAACTCCGTCCCCATTCCCATTTACTTCAATCTACTTCAAATTACTTCAATCTCCCCTGCCCCCAAATGAATTATACAGGTTATAGGTCATATTTATGGTGGAAAAACTTGAAATTTACCTTGGGCTAATTTTTTTTATATTACAAAAACCTGGGATTTGAAGAGGGGTGTGAAGACTTATATCCATTGTATCTCAGTAGTGCAAGAATGAGTTTCATTCTTTTTGCACAACTTTTTCATCTTTATATGTCTGCATATTAACCATTATTTTGTATGTCATCTGCAATGGAACATTTTCGGCAAAACTGAGTATGTTTTTGCTTCTTTTGACAATTTTATTTAGTATTTCACTATTTTGTTGAATAATGAACAGTGAACATGGTTTCGAAAAACTAACTATTTATTCCCTCATATCTTTTTATGCCTTCTTTTCACACAACGGGCATTTTTATTAATTACAGCTACACAATGTAATAACCAATACAAGAGCTGCATCAAACATTCAGTTCTGAGCATCGCTGTCAGAAAAATTTGTGTTATCGCTAAATGAGGTAACTAAAGTATTAGAAACAGCAGTATGATTTAGTTCTATATCCCTGAAAAATATATGTAATAAACATTGTTAAAATTAAAGAGACGGTTGATGCAGCTCTTACCTTAGAATTACATTAGATTGTCCAAGTTGTGGCTATGTTGTGGCTGGTGAGTGTAGAGAGTTAAGACATGGATACATGTTTTCAAAATGAATTTCCTCATTCTGCAGTCTTGCTTTACACATAAAAAAATAAATAAATCCCACAGCCCAACCCCTATAAGTGTCTCAAAATTAAAATGCATACCGTAATACCACACAGGCGCTTGTTTTACAATGGAAAAGACATCTTTTTTTAAAACTCTTTACGTAGGTATCTTCCACTGCTACATGGAGTACGCTGCCCTGAAGGGAACGCCTGGTGCTGATGTGACCCTGCAGGATTTAGGCTTTCAGACAGACTTTGCAGTCTACCTTCAGATCAGACAGACCTGGCTGGCCTTCAGTAAGTTAAACATAAGCGTACTGTACAAATGGAGGAAACGGCTTGTATTCATCCACTTTCAGTCGGCACGGTTTCCATAGAGAAGTACAGTTTGCTTTCCTTAAAGCTTTCATTTTCATTATTCTGCATATAGAGTATAGACCTGTACGTTGTTTGTACGGACGAAGGTCCTCAAATTTAGAAACTAGTCAATAGCATCCTCAATCATTATAGTTTGTCTATAATACATTGTGTCTATCTGTTATGCATTTTCATTGCTGTGGTGTTGACACTGCCGTCAATTGACGTTTTGACAGAGAAGCCTCCATTCTATGCAACCATAGGATTGGAATAGGAAGAGCAATCCTTTTATAGCAAACAGTGCTTGTCAAGACTCCACACCCACATCCTGAGATGAAAATAAGAAATGCAAAATGCTGGACGTCCTTCCTTGTTGCTAGTCGGCCGTGCTATTTTCCTCATTTGACACTGTCACACTATTACCTACCCAGTTACTATGTGATCTATATCAGTTGTTTAGCATTCCAAGTTGTACCTTGGTGAGCTGAAATCTACTGTGCAGTAAAAATGTGGCTATAGATTTCTTCTAATCCTGCTGTTTCTCACTGCTGCTCTTCTTCCTTTTAGTGATCATTCTCGCCATAGTAGAGGTTATCATCATCCTGTTACTCATCTTCCTCAGAAAAAGGATTCTAATTGCCATTGCACTCATCAAAGAAGCCAGCAAGTAAGAGATCACTTTTGAACTTGGCTGACGAAGGAAGTCTTGGAGGGGGAAAAAATGTCAAAACTTTTAGCTGCCCAGGATTTGGTAAACAATTTAATATTGGCTCAGTGTGAAGAAGTGATGATGTTGTGTTCACAGGGCAATTGGATATGTGATGTGTTCCCTTCTCTACCCACTGTTCACTTTTCTCCTCCTGGCTATAGTCATCGCCTACTGGGCCACCACTGCTGTGTATCCTTTTTGTCACACCTAAACTTTGGACTGGAGTGGTTGCATTCAAAAATTAGGAAGTTTTGCTTCTTTGATCTGACCCTGAAAAGAACTGAGGGTTATCTGCAGCAATTATCCTCTTCATAATTGTTGTCCTTGACATAACTTTTCAGTTTCCTGTCTACTTCAAATGAACCTATCTACAAAGTATTCAACGAGACAGCATGCGAGCACTCAAGGAAAACATGCGATCCAGCTGTGAGTTGTCTCTTTTTGTGAACTTTATAATGAAGCTTCCAAGCATATCTTTTTGGTTACTAACCTTTAGGAGTGCTTTTCTTAATTATTATTTGTAATTTATTGGTTCAGCATGTCTCAATCTTACGTGGGTCTATTAATCCAAATATGTTCGATTTGACCTATCTGTGCACAGAACTATACAACCACAACCATGAAAGCGGATTGCCCTGACTCGGAGTGCCTTTTTGCCTTCTACGGGGGAGAGACTGTTTACCACAAATACCTGATTGGCTTGCAGTTCTACAACGTCTTTCTTTTCTTTTGGTGTGCCAACTTTGTCACAGCGCTGGGGCAGATGACATTGGCTGGGGCCTTTGCCTCCTACTACTGGGCTTTTGTCAAGCCAGACGACATGCCTTCATTTCCTTTGTTTTCTTCACTCGGGAGATCTCTCAGGTGTGTTTTTATTGTGGATCTCCTGTCATTTGACATACAGCATACCATCTGTAGCTTTAATAACTTGTATTGTTTTAGGTATCACACAGGAACTCTGGCATTTGGCTCCCTGATCCTTTCAATCATCCAGATCATAAGAGTTCTCCTGGAGTATCTGGACCATAAACTTAAAGGTCAGTCACTTCGCGCCGCCTCGTGAAACATCGTGCCTACTTTCGTGTTTGCAATGACTCTATGTAGTCACTTCGTGTGAGTAGTTCAATATACAGTGTTTCGCTTGTTTGCCCGATTCAAACGCATCTTTCGCGTCCCCTGGTGCCATTTTGCACCAACTCGCGCTGTTTCATTGACTTTATGTAATCACGTCACGCCCAGTGCGAATGTACCATTAGTCAGAGGTGCTTCACCCCTCCCCCATATGCTGCCAGTGTTAGATATTCAGTATTATAATAACATATTAGTAACATTTTCATTGTTGTTTACATATTAAAATATTCATACCCCCGCCTGTGTGGAATTTGCATGTTCTCCCCGTGCCTGCGTGGATTTTTTTCCAGGCACTCCAGTTTCCTCCCACATCCCAAAAACATGCATGCTAGGTTGATTGAGGACTTTAAATTGCCCTTAGGTGTGAATGTGTGCACAAATGGTTTGTTTGTTTCTCTGTACCCTGCGATTGGCTGGGAACCAGTTCAGGGTGTACCTCGCCTCTCGCCCGAAGATAGCTGGGATAGGCTCCAGCACATCCGCGACCCTTGTGAGGATAAAACGGTACAGAAAATGGATGGATATCCTTAAATGCACCATTCTAAAGGATTTTGATAACTTCTAGCATAGTCTAGACTCAGAAAGAATGAGAATCATAACTTTAAAACATAGGATATGCCTGTATTAATAAAGAGTATGAATATTTTTTTACATGGACCTCTGTCAAATTGTAAAAAAAGAATAAAAATATATTTTTAAATGAATCCATCACTGCTATAAAGTTATGTTTTTTTGGTGCCATTTCCATCTTGAATATGAATGAGTGAAAGTAATAGTCATTTTGGATTAATTCCTCCTTTTACTGTGTAAAAGTCACTGCTTTGAAACTGGTCATTAAAACAGCAAAGCAATACCTTTTCACAATACTGTAGATTGCTGCTCAAAAAGGTAAAAAAAAAAAGATAAAGAATGATAAATGAAAGCAAGCATTTACAATGTTAATCGCACATCTTGAGGTTTTTTTTTTTTTTTGACCCTTACACATCATTTCCCTTCCAGGAGCCCATAATAAGTGTACCAGGTTCCTCATGTGCTGTCTCAAGTGCTGCTTTTGGTGCCTGGAGAAATGCATCAAGTTCATAAACAGAAACGCCTACATTATGGTGAGTTGTCTGAATTAACAGTGGCCTAACCCCGGGGTGGGTAAACTGCGGCCCACATCCGGCCCATTGATCATTTCAATCCGGCCCGCCAAAGATTGGTATAGAATTGCCCAAATCATATCAAAATCATTTGACCGTGTCCTGTAATGCCCAGTGTTTCCACCAGGTTGTGCTGTAATGCCCAGTGGTTCCACCAGGTTGTGCTGTAATGCCCAGTGGTTCCACCAGGTTGTGCTGTAATGCCCAGTGGTTCCACCAGGTTGTGCTGTAATGCCCAGTGGTACATTGGCTTGACTTTGGCTGTTCTGTTTTTACTCTGCTACTGCTCTGAACCCTTCTTCTACCATGAGTGGGCCAAAGAAAAGAAAAGTCGACAGTGAGTGCCGAAGGTTTAATATAGAATGGATTACTAAATACTTTTTCACTGAAGTCCGGTGTAAGGGGTGTATGTCTAATTTAAGAAACTATTGTGGTTTTAGAGGAATATAACATCAGCCGTCACTTTTCTACCAAGCATGCTGATTATGCTAACAGTTAATCAATGCAGGAACTGATGGCAACGGCTCAGGGATTAAAATCAAGTTTGCAGGCTCAGCAAAACACCTTTATCTGACAAACTGCCATTCAAGATTCAGTCACACAAGACCCTGAAACAGCGCCACGGGAGCTGCAGATGGAACTGATTGATCTCCAATGTGATACTGTCTTAAAAGAGAAGAGAACTCTCAAACTGGATGTTTTATGCTTCATTAAGCGGAGACAAATTTCCAAAAATCCAGAAGATGGCACAGAGGATGCTTGTGGCGTTTGGCTCTACATGTGTGTGTGAACAGACTTTTAGTGTGATGAACACCAACAAAACATCTTACAGATCCCAGCTGAGTGAACACCTCAGATGTGTTCTGAGAATTGACACAACAAAACTAACGCGAGACTTTGATGCACTGGCAAAAAAAGGTGATAAAAATAAATCAACACGGTTCCCATTAAAAGTAAATCTTAAGTATTAAGACAATGCCTTTTTTCCTTTTTATTTTATTTTATGTGTGTTTAATTGTTTTTTATATGAAAGCATCTGGTCCTGGCTTGGTCGGCCTGTCAATGTGGCCCCTGAGCCAAAAAGTTTGCCCACCCCTGGCCTGACCCCTGGTATATTATTGCTTTCTAATCGGACGCGTTTTCTCCACATTTGGCCTCTAGGTGGCGATATATGGCAAAAACTTCTGCACTTCTGCCCGAGATGCCTTCTTCCTGCTCATGAGGAATATGATCAGGTTGATACTTTGTTTTCTATTGTAAATCAAGTTTAATGTATTGTGAAATTATCTACCAAAAAAATACTTGTGGCTGTGGCATAGGGTGGCTGTGTTGGACAAAGTGACAGATTTCCTCTTGTTTTTGGGAAAACTGCTCATTGTTGGACTTGTGGGTAAGTGTTTGTCGTCTGTGTTCTTCACGCTTGATTAAAAAATATTTCCCTAAGGCCTTTATGCTTTCAAACCACAATGTGATGCCTGTGCAAATACATGTGGATTATGTAATTTTTAGTTATTCATCACATAATTTGTACTCCTTGATCTTGATGAAAGGACCCGATGCTGGATAAGACAATCACACCATTGTTAGTTGGACTGTTGAACTTGTTTGTTTCTCCCTCCGCAGGGGTCTTTGCTTTTTTCTTCTTCTCTGGGAGAGTGAAGGCTTTTGAAGACACCGCCCCTCATCTCCACTACTACTGGGTACCCATCCTGGTGAGTCATTTACTTTAGAAATACAATTGAGCATTACACAATCTGCAATCAATTATGATGTGGGTGCTTTCTCAAAATATTAGTATAGTTATGTACAGTGGGTATATTTCATGTTTTTAAATGATGCTTGTGTCCTCACTAGACTGTGGTGGTTGGCTCCTATCTCATCGCCCATGGATTCTTCAGTGTGTACGCTATGTGTGTAGACACACTTTTCCTCTGCTTCTGTGAGTAGAACCTTCTCACTGGTCACGTTCAACAATCATGCACTGCATGAAACACTACATAAAAAGAACAAAATTTGCAACCATGTTGAACAGGAAAAAAATGTTTTTGAGTCATGCAGGAATTGACCGGAACTTCTTCCTCGATTCATTGCTTTGCTTTTGGTGTTGGGCTGTGTCTGCATGAAAAAGGGTGTCTTAACAAGAAAGTAATTAATGAAACTACCATAATACTTACTAAGTCTTCAAAATGTATTTTTCTGAACAAGAAGTGATTGTGGGAACTTTTTGCTTGCTTGCTTGCCTGCTTTTTGACGCTCTCTTTTTTGTCTCTTCTCTCCTTCCCCTCACGTCCCTCAATGCACTTCCCACTTCTTTCCTTCCTGCCAATTTTACCTCCTTTCTTCTCACTTTTACTTCATAACTAAATGTCTCATCCATTCATTAACACACACACATTTATACACAAACACACAAATGAAGGTGAAGACCTGGAGCGTAATGATGGTTCAGCTGCAAGGCCTTATTACATGTCCACTACTCTCCGTGAGATTCTCTGGGAGAACAAGGCGGAGGGTCCACCATCTTCTGCTCAGCTACAGGATGAAGAAATCAGTGGGCAGCAACAGCAGACTAAGGAGGAGGACACATCTTTAGTAGTCAGGAGTTCTGTTGTTAAAGATGCATAGATTTTTCTTTGAAACTAAGAAGATGGATCTCTTTTTGAGCCTCATGTCCCACAAGCATGCTCACAGGTGGCAAGTATCCAAAACGGGGAAGTTTATTGAAAATCAAGCTCATCTTAAGAGGGCTGAATACTGGTACTCAAGACACATCTCCAAATTACGTGTGTGGAATGTCTCCATTTTCCTGGAGTGTTCAGTGTTTGAAAAGCTTTTGGAAATGTGATTGGTTGTAATGTATTCATGCTGCTGGCCAGTAGCCATTTGAAACCACTTATGTGCCTAATTTACTCATAGAATCTTTGAATCTGAAGGTTTAGAATGGACAATTATAAGCTCTAAAATATTTGATCTGTACTAAGAAACGATGACCTTCTAGAAGCTTGTCTTGTACTGTCGGCATTTCAGTTTTTACTGTGAATCTAAAAAGTTGGATGACAACACCTTATAACTTTTAACATGTTTGCCAATGTACTTGATATAATAAAGCAGAAATAATAGCAACAAGATTCTAAAATCAAACGTATTTTGAAGTAGACTGAGACTCTGTGTCCCATTTGATTTGCTCAAATAAAGCGATGGTTCTAATAATATCAGTGAACATCAGTTTTTGTCTGTCTTCAGTGGAGGATCTTGAGAGGAATGATGGCAGTCCAGAGAGGCCATACTTCATGCCTGAGAGCCTCCGCAAAGTCCTGAACAAGAAGAACAAGAATGCACCAGCTCAGTAGAGCGTGTCCTCCAGCAGCAATTGGTAACTAAAATCGATCAAAGAGCACAAGAAAGATCCTGATGCTTTTCAGAACCCTCAGGTGATAACCACAGTGTATTTTGTTTTTGTGATTACTCTGAAAGAGGGTTTACATTAAAGAAATTCAGAGACTTACCATATATAACTCAAATATTTATTTATATAATAGAGCTTTTTGGATTTAAAAATGCCTAAACTTAATGTATATTTGCAGTGCGGTAAACATCCATATTATGAGCTGTTTTCTTTTTATTTTTTTTTTTTTTTTTTTTATCCCCCACCCCCTCTTAACCAGCACATGTATATTTTTCCATACTTGATAAGTACATGAAGTTGCGCTTCAAAGCAAGCTGTATTAGTTTGGTCTTTAGTTTTTTCCTTTATTTTTTTCCTTTATTTTTTTTCTTCGAAAATGTATAATCTTGCATGACTTTTTTTTTTTTTTTTGTTACACCAAAGCCATTGTACGGCCAATGTGAGGCTGTATATGCACTGCATGTCATATCTAATGCTGAAAGTTATTTTGTACTGCTTTTAGTGATTTTTTTTTTATTATTATTTTTTTTTATTATGACTGCTTTTAAGGTCATTTTTTTGACATTGTGTATGGAGTGAACTGTAAATGTTTTTGAAATAAAAGTAAAATAGTTTTGTACATTCATTTTAATCTCTTTAGTAATCATTGTCTTTGAGAAGGCTTACAAAATGGGATTGTTGTACCAATTGAAAGCCTACTGATAAACCACATCATTTCCCAAAACCAAAATACTTATGGCTACTTTCTGTGCCAATACACCTGTGTTTATAGTTCTATAAACCACAATCCCCGCATCAGAGACCAGTTGTATTCTACAGGAGACACTGTTGATAAATTGGGATGTAATCATGCTAAACCATTGGTATACAGCCAATTTGGCAAGCACACAAGACAGCATACATCTGAGCCTTAATCATTATGGCACAAAGGAGGATAAAAGTTAACTTTTAGTCAACAGTTACCGTAATTTCTCGTGTATAATGCACACCCATGTATAATACACACCCCCAAAGTTGACCTCAAACTTCTGGAAATCCCTTCTTTGTATAATGCATTTTTACAATGCATGAATTTGCTTCTACCCATATGATCAAAACATGACGTATCTGTATTTTGTTAGTTTCTTTTAAAGAATTATTCTGAAGTTAGCACTTTATTTTTACACATAATCCTTTTTTTAATTTACTTGCTCTTATTTTGAAATTAACAGCCCTACTTTTATTGATTAAATTAGAAAACACACAGTTGTGCTCATGTTTGATTACTGAGGCAGAATTTCTGAGATGGGTACAATTCTTTAGAGAAAACATGAAGGACAAGGCGAGAAACATTTAATTTTATTTTAATGGGATTCAAATTAAACTGTCAAGCATTTCATAAAAGCATTATCATTAAACAAAACATAACAATAAAGAAATTAATGATGGTTGTTGTTCAGTCAGTCATATTTAAAAAAAGACTATTTTACAAATTTTTCCAGGGTATGTAAACTTATGAGCACAACTTTCCATATATGCAGTCATATGAACCCCCGGTCATATTGTAAGGAAAGTGTAGGCTACACTTTTTTTCTAAAACCACAAGGTGGCGGTGGCATTTTAGAATGAACGTGTACAGCTTTTTCATAACCACTAGATGGCGGCATAAATTTATAAAATGTGAACGTTGTTTCCATTTTCCCTTATACCTATGTATAATGTGCACTATTGACTTTAGGCAATGGGGGGGGTGCGCATTATACATGAGAAATTACGGTAAATCATCCATCCATTTTCTGAGCCGCTTCTCCTCACTAGGGTCGCGGGTGTGCTGGAGCCTATCCCAGCTATCATCGGGCAGGAGGCGGGGTACACCCTGAACTGGTTGCCAGCCAATCGCAGGGCACACATTAACAAACAACCATTCGCACTCACATTGACACTTACGGGCAGTTTAGAGTTGTCAATTAACCTAGCATGCAATGTTTTTGGGATGTGGGAGGAAACCGGAGTGCCCGGAGAAAACCCACGCAGGGACGGGGAGAACATGCAAACTCCACACAGGCGGGGCCGGGGATTGAACCCTGGTCCTCAGAACTGTGAGGCAGACGCTCTAACCAGTCGTACACCGTGTCGCTTACGATAAATCATTCCATATTATAGTTTGATCCTAATGCAATTGCTGATATTTTGGTTTTAGAAATGCATAAAACTTTCACAAAACATTGTCCAAGTTAAACAAACTGCAGTTTCAATCAAATGTCAAAATAATGGCAGCTGTTTCAGAATTTCTCCAATATTAATATAATACAACAATGCCCTCAACAAATAAAAATGATCTGCCTATAAACAAAACAGGGAATCTTTTATTTAAAACAATGGTGCCCTCTGGGTCTTAGAGCTAAAAATCTTTGCATTTAAAGGTGATTTATGCAGTTTTCAAACTGCTAGCAAGGTTTGAATGTAGCCTCACTCACTTCCCACCCCCGCCCACTCCTGTCACTGTCCAAATCAACACTCCCAGCGTTTTAACATATATAACAAAAACTTTTTGTTTAAAACAAACAAACAAACAAAAAACTCCATATTGTCATTGTTTAGAAATATGAGCATATCAGCATGCTCAGGGTTCAGATGTGATTGCGGACAGTTAGTACAGCAGCTGAAAACGCCTGCAATCAAGGTATAAAATTCCCAGTGATACAAGTATTGACTTTTGAACTTTGTTTGCTTTTCCTGGTTGATGACTTGAGAATCTACAGACATTTGTTTGCCTTTCCTTTCTACGGCAGCAAATTAGTTATAAATTAATTGCAGGGAGTCCTCAGCTTATGACGTTCCCACCATACAAGGTTTCAAGGTTATCGACAGCCCGCAATGAACTTGTTTGGCAACTGTAAGAAAACATGGTGACATGGCACAAGAACGCATGCTCAGTTACCGACGTAACTGTTTTTCATTTACATGTATGTATGGCCTAGAAGTGTTTTTCATACAACTATTTACTGTAATATTAACTTTACCACTACGTTTGCCGAGGTTACAGATAAGCTATTGCTCATTCTGACTTGCGTATAAATTCAACATACTATGTCACCACCGTAGGAATGGGACTCTGTTGTAAACTGAGGACGCCCTGAATAAACAAAATCAATTATGCACCTGGCTGGTTGTTGTCATACGAATTCTTACACCTTGTGGACAGACAAGAATGATTAAAATACCCCTAACTGACAAAATGGTAACCAATCAAATAATAAGTTATCTATTATTCCCATCCCTATTACCAATGGCATGTACTGTAAATTTCCAGGTAGATATTTACATATATTGTAAAGCAAAAATTACAGTGCAGTCTAATGAAAGAAATGTATAAGATATGAAATACATTTTAACACAGTAATCTTCTCTATTTGCAAGGGATAGGGACCGAGCCCTGCCGAGAATAGCGAAAAACTGCAATTTATGCCACCCCTAAAATGTTTATGATTACCTGTATTAACCAATATTTAAACCATCAATATACTACAAAGATCCCAAAATAGTTTAAAATATTTTTTAAACATCTTAAAATATTACCCTTAAAAATAAATGGCTTACAGATTGTTAGATTATTATTATTTTTTTTTTTTTTTTTTAAAGCATCCCAAGTGCACATGTACATGCACATGTGAGAATCACTTATAACTTATTCGGCTAATAACCCCGGCTAAACCTGGCTCCTCCCCAACGTACAAAGCTTGTCGCTCAATGAAGATGTATCACTTCAACATAGTTCCTTGTTGACAATCTACTACTCTCCCTTTAGAATGGGCTTTGGCGCCAACTTGTGTCGTTTTAGGGCATTTAAGAAGGCGCACATGAACCACAACCTTTTTTTCAGCAAATAGCTGGGGATAGGTTACATGGAAAGAAATGTGAATATGTGAATAGTGAACTGCTAATAGGGGGTTCAATGTAATTGAATTGTTTAAAAAGTTATGTATAAAATCTTGGAATGTATTCCAACATTGGTATTTTTCAGGTACCTCAATGAGAACGCTATCGAGGGTTAAAGGACAAACGTAAGGGTTGTTTTGCAACTACCAAATCTTTGCAGCCTCTACACTGTATTGCATTTCTACTGCACAATATATGCTTTGGAATTAATTGCTGTAACACAGGACTAGCGCAGCGCTCACCCCATTCAGTGGTACAAGTGTCTCATAAGCCTCATGTGTGCTACAGGATATGTGACTTCATTTGGTTTTGTTTGCACTCTTACTGATAATTCAGGAGTCAGATCACAAAAGGTTGTTTTCACAGCAATTGTGCGTCATCGGTCTTAAGTATTTAACAAAGCCTGTTGGTCAGTGAAGGGTGGCTTTCATTCCAATCTCCATGGAGAACACCTGAGCAGCCTGAGTGGAGCCCTTACAAGTGGCTGGTATGCACTTGATACGAGCCACCGTGTTCCTGGCAACCCAAAGGATGATAAACAGCACTTCGATAATATCTGGGTGAATATGTATCTATGTCAAATATTTAAATATCAAAGGTTAATAATGAAGGCAATGAGATTTCTATTTTGAGTGCTGGCTAACATTTTGAGTGCTGGCTAACACCTAACAATACCTCAGTTTGAATGAAAGTGCCATAAATTACAGGGAAAGTATTTCAAATTCAATGGTGAACATACAGGTAGGTGGACTGGAGGAACACATTTTACTGATGTATTATTGAGAATGTTGTTTTTCTTGTTTGCACTCACATGACCACATTAGATCACCACAGTATCTGCATTTCCATCCACCTGTCGTCTGAGCATAACATCACAGATTTTAGGTGTTTTTCAAATACTTTATACAATTTCAAAATTATACGGACAATATCCTAATAATGTTTGAATTTCCTTCCATTAGTGTATATGATGAGTTTAATTATAAAGGCAATGTCACTGCTAGTTTGAATGATTTTTTTTTTTTAACCTTCATATTATATACTGCCATTCTTAAATACACTTTGGAACTGCAGCAAACATTTTTAGGCAGCCTTTATGGGAGCCCCTAACATACATAATTCTGCACAGAGATATATGAATGCAAATACGTTGTAACAAGTTTGTGCCTTTTGTGCATGTGTTGATAAAGAATTGTTTGTCTGCATTCCTTGACACCACTGTAACCTTTTTGCACCCATCATCTTGTGAGGGATTTGAATTCCAGGAATCCATAAATGAAACAGAGTACAGCTCAGGTTAAAAACAAATGTTTTTTTCTCATGATTAAGCATTTTCCATTTTGAAATTATCCTTCTTACACTGTACGTATTTAGAAATTTCACTCTCCTTGATTTAAAATAATTTTAAACTGTCTTTTACTTTTCTTTGCTTTGTTTTTCGTAAATGGTTTTAAAATGCTTTTAATCATGTACAGCATATTGAATTACCTTGTGTATGAAATGAGCTATAGAAATAAATTTGCCTTGCCTTACAGAGATGAGATGGAGTCACACGTGCAAGTCTCAGTAAATCTTAAGTCTAATAAACTTCAAGTCAAGTCACCTCAACGCAGTATCTGTTCAACATAAAGAGAGAAGACCAGTAAGCTAAAATATTGATATTATTATTATTTATTTATTTATTTATATCTATCTATCTATCTATCTATCTATCTATCGACAGAAAGGTAACCAAAACAGTTCATTTTAGTAGTTTTTCTTAAAATAATGCCATTAATTAATTCATTCATTTTAAACCCAGATTCATACCATGTACTGTTTCTCACTGAAATTTACTTGATTTTAAAACCATATTTATTCCATGGAACTGTTTTGAATTCAAATTAACATTTTTAAACCAAAAGCCTGATTGATTTTATATTTTATCAATCCCCGGTCCCGCCTGTGTGGAGTTTGCATGTTCTCCCCGTGCCTGCGTGGGTTTTCTCCGGGCACTCCGGTTTCCTCCCACATCCCAAAAACATGCATGAATTGGAGACTCTAAATTGCCCGTAGGTGTGAATATGAGTGCGAATGGTTGTTTGTTTGTATGTGCTCTGCGATTGGCTGGCAACCAGTTCAGGGTGTACCCTGCCTCCTGCCCGATGATTGCTGGGATAGGCTCCAGCACGCCCGCGACCCTAGTGAGGAGAAGCGGCTCAGAAAATGGATGGATGGATGGATGGAAGTCAAGAGCTGTTTCTTTAAGTCCAAGTCCAAGTCAACTCTGAAGTCATTTAGTTTTTGAAAAGTCAAAACAGTGACTCGAGTCGAAACAAGTTAGAGTCTCAATGACTCCTTCTCCTTCTCTGACAAAATGTCTTAATGTTTCAAGATATTATTCATATCTGAATACAGTGGTTCACACAGTTAAGGACATACTATACTGTAAAAACGGGGCTCTACAGTTGAGCACAAAGTGTGAATAGCCTTTGAGAGATAGCATTGAGCGATATTTTCATTTGAAGGTCATGTATTTACTTAATTTCCTAAGAGAAAATGCCCTGGTGGTGGCCTTCATGGGAAAGTCCTGTAACAACACAGTCCGCAAACATGTTCTTCATCAGACATTTAGGATGTGCCAAGTTAAGAGTGTGACTCCTTTTAGTTACCTACCTGTTAGTAGTTTCCAACATTAAATAAAATATGCTCTCTTTGAGCTGCCTCTTTAAATGGCATGTGTTGTATCGTTGTCACTCATATAATCTCCAAAAACTACGTTTAAACAATGTTTGGTATGCAGGATTGCAAACCTGTCTGTATGGTTCGTCTCATGTCTGAGTGAACAATGTGGAGGAGAAACATTGATAGAACTCAGGGTCCAACAAAGTCCCATCTCTGAAAATTTAATCAATAACCTGTGTTGAACTCTGGAAGCATAGTAATTTTAAATGTATTATTAAGGTTTAAAGGTATATTTTACCGGCGGCATGTTTTATGCATTTCTTAAAACCAAAATATCAGCAAATGTATTAGGATCAAAATATAATATGGAATGATTTATCGTAAGCGACACGGTGTGCGACTGGTTAGAGCATCTGCCTCACAGTTCTGAGGACCGGGGTTCAATGCCCGGCCCCGCCTGTGTGGAGTTTGCATGTTCTCCCTGTGCCTGCGTGGGTTTTCTCCGGGCACTCTGGGTGCCTCCCACATCCCGAAAACATGCATGGTAGGTTAATTGATTACTCTAAATTGCCCGTAGGTGTGGATGTGAGTGCGAATGGTTGTTTGTTTGTATGTGCCTTGCGATTGGCTGGCAACCAGTTCAGGGTGTACCCCGCCTCCTGCCCGATGATAGCTGGGATAGGCTCCAGCACGAACGCGACCCTAGTGAGGAGAAGCGGTTCAGAAAATGAATGGATGGATGGTATATTTTACCAAAGATTTTGTGTGATATCTTTAACACCAAACAGAGGAATGCATTTCGTCATTTAAAATTTTTGAAAATGTTCACTATTTTAACTGTGGTGTTTGCATGTTCTCTTCAGGTATTCTGGCTTCCTTCCACATTCCAAAAGCATGCATGTTAGGTTAATTGACAACTCAAACTTTGCCATTGTGCGACTGTGAAAAGTTTGTTTGTCTATATGTGCCTTGAAATTGACTGGCAACCAATCCATAGTGTACCCCTCCTCTCTCCAGAAGTCAGCTGAAATAGCAGGCTCCAGCTCAACCATCACTATAGAAATATGATGGATAAAATAATGTCAGGTGATCTAGCTTAACTCACTGTTAAGAAGTACTTTACATTACTTTTACTCTTTACATTCTAAACAATAGCTGTACCTTCTACTCCTTAATGTAACAAAATAGGCTTATTACTTTTTTCAACCTCCACGGATGACAACGCAACGTAAAAAAAGACGTAAATAGAAATAGGGAAAGTCAACTGTGGTTGAGTAATTGAGTAAGATCTTGGGATCTTATAAGGAGGAAAAAACAGGGACAGTAGTGACATGTAAGAACGTGACCCAGGGAGCATTAATGATGATGATGTAACAGATTTGGAGAAGCAAGATATTCCCCATCCATGGCCTTATTGAGGAGAAATGTTTGACTGACTGAATGAATGGTCTGTGGTGACTGCATTGTTTGGGCTAGCCTAAAAAACACCTGCCTCTGGCATTTAAAAATTCTCTGTCTAACCTGAAAAAACACACATAGATAAGGAGTATTTTTTCAGTCGTGATCATTAGCTCATTTAGCCTTTTTGACCCCAAGAGGACAACAACACCTCACCCAGGAGGTCACAAAGGAACCCAGGAGAACATCTAATGAACTGCAGGCCTCCCCTGCCTCAGTTAAGGTCAGAGTTCATGACACAACAGCAAGGAAGAGACTTTTTTACTATGGAGGCTGACATTGAGCCGTATGCTTCAATTATGCAACAGCAATGTCGTCATTGACGGCGCACTCAAGTAGTGTTTGAAAGCGATTTGACTGATGAGTAAACTATATATATATATCTAGTGTGTAATGTATAGTGTGCTGTGAGAGTTTATCAAGTGTGCAAGGGGAAATTATCCAATTGCACTTTATTGGTCCAAAAATACTAAATTGGGAAACTGTATAGTGATTAGGGAGTATGAAACGAGTAAATGAAAAAGAGGCTCCGATTGACTGGCGACCGGGGTGACCCCGCCTCTCCCATAGTGGAGCCCCGCCTCCTACTATAAAAATCAGTGCATCGCTGCAGTCGGAGCCGGTGTATCCAGTCCACGCACCGAGATTCTTTCGACCAGTATCGGCAACTCCCTCCCCCCTCCCTCTTGTCGGTGTTTATGCGCCACTGTAAATGTAGTCAACACTTCCCACTGTGCGTTAACTATTTATAACTTAAGTTTAATAAAACTCGGTTATGTGACCCCGCAGAAACGACTTGGGGAAAGTTTTTACTGTTAACAAACATGCAGCCCTAAAGGACTCAGGCTAACTCCTGAGAAGATGGCAAGTACTTCTCCGTAAGAACAGAAGCGAGATGGGAAAATGGGAGCTGACGATGGTAAGATACATGTTTATTGTCATTTAAAGTTACACTTTGAAACATCGCCTGGGAATGGGTTTGTGGTGCAGAATGAATCTGGCACGTGAAAAGATACAGAACAGACAATTCAGACAAAAAGAGCACTGTACTTCTCTGAAATGTCCCTTCTCAACATAAATGCCTTTTATGTTTCAAATTTGAGCCTTTGCTTTTTATGTTTCAAATGTTATCTTTTGAAAAAATTAGAGCAATGCTGTATACAGCATCTTAAAGGTTTACAAAAAGCCAAATCAAAACCTCACAAGTAGCAATTTTAAAACTACTACTATTTTTGTGTATCGATGGATTTACACCCATTTATATATTAAAAAAGACATGGCTACTGCACACACATAAGTAAAATACATATATCATAAGAATTTACGAGACAGACACAAAGAACTAAGTTACATTGCACAACTTTATTAATATAGTGTACATGTAACAGAAATCAACTCCCAACAGATTGTAACATACAAAGCAGTCAAAAACGTGGCTTTAAACTATCCAAATGCTTGGATAAATAAAGTTAAGATCGGTTTTAAGCTGTATGCTGACTGTACAAATATGCTTCCATTTGTAATTCTACAATAGGAGTCAGTGATCTGGGGGTGTTTGCTTTTTTTAAATACTTAAAAGTTCTCACTGTACTGGAACCCCTGTTGTCATGGTGATGCAGCCACGCGCTGTCCTGCCACAACTCTTGCCTCTTTTCGCACATTAAACGCTAAAAACACCGCAGGAAGTCTTTGTAGATGTGGTGGCAAGAACTTGCAATAGATGATTTTCCTCACATCAAAGCGTGCAATCAACATGACTTTGTTGGACTTCAAATGTCTCGCTTTCCGCGGCCTTGGCGACTTCGGACTCTTCCACTGAAGTCTTTAGTGTTTGGTCCCCGGGTCATACTCGAAAGTCTGTGTCGTGATTCATCACCGGTGATGACAAGTATGATTGGTCTCATCATTACTCATTCTGCTAATTGCTTGATGAGATAACACAGAGGATATTATTTTTCTCATAAAAGCATACGGAATACAGTTCAATTTCTGCAGAGAGCGCAGGTCAGAGTTATAGACTCCAGGGCGATCACGATGAAGAGTAAAACTTATAGTTTGTAGATTGGGTTTGAAATATATCTTTGGTATATCTTTTTTCACAGTACCTGTACCTAATTGGCCCTGCAAAAGGTGCAAAACACTTGAGGTCTACTAATGAGCCTTATGTTTATACTAAGAGATGATGATGGGAAGGTGCAAAAGAAGGTCAACGCAATGATTGGTTATTCAAGTCCATGTATTAAGCTTCATTTCCATTGGACTGATAATTGTGCTTAGTGCTGCCAGCGCATCAGTGACAATGGGTGCAAGTAGCAAAGCAGCACACAATGTCTCTTCTCTGTTCAGTAAACAAACGAGTTTCTATGAGACAATGGGTGTGTACGTGTGTGTGTGTGTTACTAGTTGTAAAAAGGCATTTAAATTTATCTGTTTGGAAGTCTTTGCAATCGCCATAATAGTTTTTACACAGTCAGATTCATTCCGGAATTTGGCATAAAACAACAGCGTGACATTTAAAGGTTTGTTTGGTTCAGTAGATAGTGGAGCATAGTAAAAAACATTGCATGTCTACTGCGTGCAGCTGTATAGATTTGTGAAGCGGTGCATGTACACCACATGGACTAGTTGGAAGTCATGCACAAATTGTTATGAGCACCAGTTTTATGTAACACATTTTAAAATCTGTGATTAATTGATTTTAACCACAGAGAACGGCAAGTGCTAAGTGCTTTATGTTGTGGATGAGTTTTTAAGGACAAATACATAACAATGCACTGAAGACAAATATTTAAGACGGCTCCAATGGCCTTACGCAACCCGTGGAATACAGCTCATGATTTTATAGAAATCACCTGCACGCTCATGTGCTCCTCAGGTTAACTAAGTCAAGTTAGCAGAAGTGTGTTACTAATTCACTCTCCTTTAAGTGGGGGTAAAGGAGGCAAATATAGACTCAAGCTATTGCATCACTGTAATAATGTAGAAGATAATATATCGGTAATAATAGAAACATTTTTAATTTCTGCTACTTTTTCATTGACAAAAAGTTGTTTATTCACATAAAGAAGGTTTAAGGCCCTTTAAACATGACAGCAAAACTGCTTTCTTTTTTCTTCTTTGTTGTTTGTTCTGCACATACAGGAATCATATACTCAAAATCACAACCAACCAAGGTGCTTAGTTCCAATGATTCTGTTGTTGTTTCATACATTTTGTCAGGTGCTGCTCTGGAGCAAACTGTACTGAGCTCTTCAGTAAATATGAAGGTTAGCTATCCACCATGTTTCAAGAAGATTTCGATGGACATACAACAATGATTTACATACTGTACAGATAAGTACGTACTGTAGTAAGTTTTGGGTCTCCGCTAGCTAACTAGTTTTTCCAGTGACCTAAACCAAAGCTGCCATTATGACATAGTAACAAGTTCTATGAATAAAAGAATGACATTAATCAGGACTCCATTCTATTTAGTTTTCAGAGAGGCAGATTCATTCTTAAGTGTGAGGATAGGGGACACAAAACATTGGTTGCTTTATCCTTTGGAAGACAATTTTTACCTAATTTGTTTCTCTGTACAGTATCTTATGTTTTCTGGTTGTGCTCCTGTGGTTCAAGGGCCTTTACTTGTTTCTTTCAGCCACATAATAACAAGATAAAGACGTACAAGACTACATAGTCGGTATTCGTATTAAATTATTTGGATAAATAAAAATAATTTGCAGTGTCTGCTATATATATATATATATATATATAAATATATATATATATATACATATATAAATAAAGTGCTTAACTTCAGAATAATTCTTTGAAAAAAACTAACAAAATACAGATAATACTTCATGTTTTGATCATATGGGTAGAAGCAAAATCATGGATTGTAAAAATGCATTATACATAGGTTGAAGGGTTTACCAGAATTTTGAGGTCAACTTTGGGGGTGCGCATTATACATGAGTGCGCATTATACACGAAACATTACGGTGTGTGTATATATATGTGTGTGTGTGTGTGTGTGTATATATATAGAGGGCGGCACGGTGAGGAGCAGGGTTCAATCCCCGGTCCCGCCTGTGTGGAGTTTGCATGTTCTCCCCGTGCCTGCGTGGGTTTTCTCCGGGCACTCCGGTTTACTCCCACATCCCAAAAACATGGATTAATTGGGGACTCTAAATTGCCCGTAGGTGTGAATGTGAGTGCGAATGTTGTTTGTTTGTATGTGCCTTGCAATTGGCTGGCAACCAGTTCAGTGTGTACCCCGCCTCCTGCCCGATGATAGCTGGGATAGGCTCCAGCACGCCCGCGACCCTAGTGAGGAGAAGCGGCTCAGAAAATGGATGGATGGATATATATATACACACACACACACACACCGTATATATATATATATATATATATATATATATATATATATATATATATATATATATATATATATATATATACACACACACACACACACTGTAATTTCTCTGTGTGTAGCCTTCATCGACTATGAAAAAGCATTTGACTCAGTCACCACCACTTTGATACTCCTGGCGCTGGTAAATCAAGTGATAGAGCTGACCTACTGTATATCAACATTCTACAATCAATATACAACGATTCTTCAGGTTCAATATGAATTGATGATGAAAGAGTGCGAATAAGTCTAGGAAAAGGGGTCAGGCAAGGCGAAACACTGTCTATGAAGCTATTTAAAGCTAGCCTTGAAGAAATATTTAAAAAGCTCAATTGGGAAAAAGAAGGACTAAAAATTAATGCCGTTTATTTGAGCCATCTTTGTTTTGCAGACGAAATCATTTTATTCTCCTACGATGCTGAACAACTACAGCGTTGTATTCACGAACTAGAGTTAGAAAGCCATCGCTCAGGTCTGAAAATGAACAAAAGCAAAACGAAGGTCATGTTCAATCGTTACTGTCCACAAAAAGATATCAAAATGGAGGACTATGTCCGAGACACCGTCGACAACATCTATTTAGGCCAAGTTGTAACAATGGCTGGAAATACAAGCACTGAAGTTGAACGCTGCATAAAGCTTGCCTGGCAGGCTTATGGAAGGCTTAGTGTTATATTTAAGAACAATCTTCCCATTTGCTTGAAAAGAAAAGCTTTCGATCAATGTATTTTACCATCCATCCATCCATTATCTGAGCCGCTTCTCCTCACTAGGGTCGCGGCCGTGCTGGAGCCTATCCCAGCTGACATCGGGCAGGAGGCAGGGTACACCCTGAACTGGTTGCCAGCCAATCGCAGGGCACTTTGAAACAAACAACCATTCGCACTCACAGTCATGCCTACGGGCAATTTAGAGTCTCCAATTAATGCATGTTTTTGGGATGTGGGAGGAAACCGGAGTGCCCGGAGAAAACCCACGCAGGCACGGGGAGAACATGCAAACTCCACACAGGCGGGGACGGGGATTGAACCCCGCACCTCAGAACTGTGAGGCTGACACTCTAACCAGTCGGCCACCGTGCCGCCTGTATTTTACCAGTCCTCACTTAAAGTTCAGCTACACCCTGAACTGGTTGCCAGCCAATCGCAGGGCTCATACAAACAAACAACCATTCACACTCACAGTCACACCTACAGGCAATTTAGAGTCTCCAATTAATGGATGTTTTTGGGATGTGGGAGGAAACTGGAGTGCCTGGAGAAAACCCAGGCAGGCACGGGGAGAACATGCAAACTCCACACAGGCGCGGCTGGGGATTGAACCCGGGTCCTCAGAACTTTGAGGCTGACACTCTAACCAGTCGGCTACCGTGCCACCCCTAAAAGTAGATGAATCATCCTGCAGTGGATAGATAATGGCTACTATATATATATAATATATATATATATACACACACACACACACACACACACACACATACACGCAGTACTTCCCAATTCTTTAACTCCTCATAGTCATAGTTGTCTATTTTTGTTGTCAATCTGTGAAAAACTACTCTTTAGGATTGTGCATACAGTATATGACTAACCAAATGTGAAAAATTGCTGAAGAATCTGATCTACATGAACGTCAATTTTTCTAAACTACATATCTACCTAAGACCTTTGCACAGTACTAAATCTCTCTTGACATTTGGGAATTATTTTGGTTTCCCATTTCCATGTGTTATTAGATGCCTGCAACTTTTACTAATCCTGTATTTGTCCATAAACATTTGCATCAACCTTTGCACGATTATTGGAAATTTCAGGGTACTATAAACTTTATGAAACTCTCACTTCACCACATGCACTGCATCTGCAAAGCTGATATGAAACAAACATTGTGTAGTTGTAGTGGACCAGTGCGAGAGTCAGTGTGTTTATTTAACCTCAAATGGCTATTTTTATAGATATGCTCACTCAACTTTATTATCCTACAGTTTGCTGCATGCATTATTGACATCCAACATATATAGAAATATGACAGTGAATTACATCTCAGCATTTTCCCCCACAATCCACAGAACCCAGTGCAGGAGTGGGGCGAAGAATCTGTGGATGGTGCACTCTATGGGATCACGCTGCACCGGGTGCCCGTTCCTTCCTGGCTCGACCCCAGTTCGAATCCATCATGCGCTTTCGTCCAGTACCGAACCAACAAAGTGCGGCGTCTGAAGGCTGCCAGTCTGCAAATGCTTGTGAGCCACCTCCTTGACCACGCCTGTCTGGAACAGGACTACAGCAGGATCTTCCTCTCCACATACAGAACCTTCACCAGTACGACAAAGCTGTTAGATATGATCTTCCAAAGGTATAATCACAATCTTTTTATTATTTGCTTTTACATTTTTGCAGTCTACATACAGTAGATTATGTCTCATATCTTTACAGAAGTGATAAAGCTATAGCCAATGACAATGAGGTTGTCCCAAGATTATGTCACCAGTCTTATCGGGAATTAAAAAAAAAAAAAAGATTAGTCATTCATTCATCTTCCGTTCCGCTTATCCTCACTAGGGTCCCGACGTGCTGGAGCCTATCCCAGCTATCTTCGGGCGAGAGGGGGTGTATACCCGAACTGGACACCAGCCAATCGCAGGGCATAAAAAAGATTAAATAAAATAAAAAAGATTAAATAATCCATTATTTCTTATTTTCTTAAATACAAAAAATTGTCTACATAATTATCAGACATACATTTTAAACAATATGGCGTGTGATGAAATGTTCCCATGATTTTACAAATCCATACTGTACACTTCAACTTTTTTACTATCTTGAAGACCATTTGCCTGGGTGCTGTGTAATTTAACTGAAAACCGAAGTTAGCATATATGGAGATGTAAATGTGTCAACTTTATCTTATTTAGCTACATTATTTTGTAGAAATAGGACAAAAACCCCAGCAATTAACAAAATATATTTTTAAGGAAGTATTTTTGATGCAGTTTTTGCATTGGTTCATGAGATTAGATTGTGTGATTACTTTGTGGCTTGTGAGTGTCAGCAGTATGATTCCTTCCAAGTTTATATTGACCTTTATAGTAGAAAATATTGATATTTTTTCCTCTTAAAAAAGCTCCAACTTCAGTTTTTTCTTACTCATTTTGTTGCTTCTGAATCATTTTGAAAAGCCTGCTTGGAAGTAATAAGTAGCCTGCAGATGCTCATTACCGAAAGGCTCATGACAACAACAACAATTATGTACAGAGAGGCTGAGAATGTGGTTAGCATGACTCCACTTCAGGATTAGTGTGTGTGATTAGTGTGTCCAAGTATGGACAAGTAATATTTCTAGTTAAACACAAAAAATCCTCTTGAAGAAAATATAATTTCATAGAATTTGGCTTCCCTCATGTCCTCCTACAGAGACAGTGAAGCATCAGAATTGGACAACAGTGAATGCAACCTGAGGTAGGTTGATATTTTTTATGATCTGCTTTGTCTTAATCATGAAATCCTTGTTCATAATTACAGAATTAGAGTTTTTCCAATCAAACAGTCACATAGTAGTATTTAACTTGTCTGGCAGAACATGCTAATGGTAGTGGTTAACAGGTAATGATTTTCCCACTGCCTCCCCAGCCCTCTGTTAGCCTTTGTCCAGACCTGGTTGGATGAATACAGTGAGGACCTCAGGGATCCTCCGCTGCACCCTGGGTTGCAACTTCTTTTGGATCACCTTAGAATCAGCTCTGCCATGCATGACCAACTGCACCGTCAGCCCAACTTCTCTTCGTTGGCTGGGCAAACTGAAAACCTCCTTAGGAGGTTCCAGAAAGAAGGTATGCTCCTCCATCATAGTACATACTTCTCATTGCAGATAATTTTATTTTCGTCATGCATACATTCTCATTGTATCCTGCTGACGATTCATCAGAATCTGAGACACATGTGAGTCCTGCTCAGGCAGATGTGCCACAACATGATCAGCTTTCAGGTGATGAGGATTCAGGATATGAACACTTGCAAGATCAAAGTGACATTTTGGATTTCTCATCAAGAGCCATCGCAGAGCAACTGACCCGCATAGATTCTGTAAGTGAGTGGAGATGATCCTGACAAACACATATATAAATATTTTTGGGCAGGATGGTAGAAAATGCTTGAATTTGTCCTGCACTTTTGATGTAACCAAAATATTAGCGATAGCTTTCATTATGTTGCAATGTTATTGTTACTGCAACCACAATAAGAAAATATGTAAAGTTTAAATTAATTTATCTCTGACTGTCAATCCAAACTGAGCATTATTAACGTTGTAAAGGAAGAATTTGTGGTAATGTTCATGGAAGTGGTCATAAAGAGATAATAAATCTACCTGGGAAGCAATGCATGAACCTGAAATATTTGTTATTTTTTAAAATATTTTGTATTGTTTTATAAAAGTTATTGTCTCTTTTCATTCATTCCCAGGCTTTGTTTATAAAAGTTGCTCCCTATCAGTGTTTGGGCTGCATCTGGTCACAAAGAGACAAGAAGGAGAACATGTCCCCCACCATAAGGGCCACCATTGCACAGTTTAATGCCATTACCAACCTTGTCATCATATCACTACTCTGCCGCCCTGCGTGTGTCACCTCCAGTCCTACCCCACCGCAACGAGCTCGGATCCTTGAGAAGTGGATCAGAGTAGCACAGGTGAGGGCTGTGTTCTGCTCACCCTTGATTCCATCAGCTTGTTGAATGAACATTGGTGTACAAGTAATCATATGGTATTTGGGTTTTCCAAAACTCTGGGAAGGTTGATGAGTGGGCGCAACTTGATGCTTTGTAAACCCAAAAGATTAATGAATAAGTGCGGATAAACCATCAGTAAGCATTTTTTGGGGTTGGTTCCCCCTGAACTGGTTGCCAGCCAATCATATCAGGGCACATATAAACATACAACCATTCGCACTCACATTCACACCTACAGGGAATTTTGAGTCTTCAATTAACCTACCATGCATGTTTTTGGGATGTGGGAGGAAACCGGAGTGCCTGGAGAAAACCCACGCAGGGACGGGGAGAACATGCAAACTCCACACAGGCGGTGTCGGGGATTGAACCCTGGTCCTCAGAACTGTGAGGCAGAAGCTCTAACCAGTCGTTCACCGTGCCGCTTAATTTTTTATTTTCAATTAATTAGCAAAAAATTAAAAATGTTGTCAATATTGGTGTTGTTTGTTAAATTTAGAGAAAATAAGTAATTTAATTAATTTTTGAATAAGACTGAAACATAATATGTGCAAAAAGTGAAGCACTGCGTCCGGCTCCATACGCACCATACAACAATTACAGTCAATGTCATGACCTTTGTATTTCTCTGCAGGACTGTCGCCATTTGAAGAACTTTTCCTCTCTCAAGGCAATCCTGTCTGCCCTTCAGGCCAATGCAGTCTACAGACTGAGAAAGACCTGGGCAGCAGTTAGCAGGTAAAGTCAGGTGTCCATGCCATTCCACCGCTAGTTTTTATGTCTTATTGTGTATCATAATTCTCTTTAAATGAGGGTTGTGAACCTTCATCAAGAGCAATGTCAGCAAATTACCTGCCTTTGGTGGCCCACATTACACAGCCTGTCATGAAAGTTGCACCGAGCTAGTAAAATGTCATCGATAATAAAAGCCTAACTTAATAGTGTTTTCTCTGTGACATAACTCCTGCTCTTGGACAAAGTACTCTTGACTATTATAAATTATGCCAGTTCATTACATCAACTACCTGATGTAGAACTAATTATACTCACTGTTGTTTTTGCAGGGACTGCATGGTTACATTTGATAACCTCTGTGAAACCTACCCTGATGAAAACTGTCTTCTGACCAACAAAGAACTCCTGGTGGAGGTGAGACCAAAATCGCAAAAAAACAAAAATCATTCATTTGACCATTTCTTCCCATTCCACTAGAAAACGTAAATTGTGCCCTGTCATATAACTAAAAATGCCAACTAAAATAAGAACTACAATGGTGATTATTCGAACTGAAGTGTCTGATTGGATGCTTAGGAGGTGCTATGATATTACGGGGATGCCATGACAGCATGGCTTTTTCTCTTTGTGACACTATTTTTGCAACTAAAACCTTTTGTAAATAAATAAACAAATACATCCATCCACCCATCCATTTTCTGAGCCGCTTCTCCTCACTAGGGTCGCGGGCGTGCTGGAGCTTATCCCAGCTATCATCGGGCAGGAGGCGGGGTACACCCTGAACTGGTTGCCAGCCCATCACAGGGCACATACAAACAAACAACCATTCACACTCACTTTCACACCTATGGGCAATTTGGACTCATTAATTAACCTAGCATGCATGTTTTTGGGATGTGGGAGGAAACCGGAGTGCCCGGAGAAAACCCACGCAGGCACAGGGAGAACATGCAAACTCCACACAGGCGGGGCCGGGGATTGAACCCTGGTCCTCAGAACAGTGAGGCAGAAGCTCTAACCACCGTTCCGCCTAAACAAATACACTTAAGTAAATGTGAACAATAATGCGATTGGTTGTTTGTTTATATGTGCCCTGCGATTGGCTGGCTACCAGTTCAGGGTGTATCCCGCCTCTCGCCCGAAGATAGCTGGGATAGGCTCCAGCACACCCGCGACCCTAGTGAGGATGAGCGGAACGGAAGATGAATGAATAATAATAATAATAAAGTTAATTGCATGCATTGAAAACAACAACCATTTACTGAAGTGATTGTGGACCCTACTGTCCCCAATCTTGGTCATTCTCATGAAATCATTGAATAAATTCTATCTAGCAAGCTAATTCTGCATAATACTTTACATTGGTATGAATACAGTAATTGTGAGTGCTTAAAATATTGATAAAAGTTTCTGCTGTGTAAATACTTTTTATGCTATCTTGCTATTGTTCAAGAGGAACAACCTTTTCAACCTATCTGCACTTTTTTAAAGTTAATGTGTGTCAAAGTAAATCCATTGACTTGTTGCACCTGCATTCCTTGCAAAAAGGTCTTAAGTAATCTGAATTGCAGTCTTTCAAAAGCATTATATTAAAGTGTAAATGTAACCATACACATACGGTATGTAAACTGTAAATGAATGACTGGATTAGGAAACTGCCTGGTGCTAGGTGAACATTGATTTTCTCTTTTAGGTTTTACGAAGATTCTTCTAAATAATATTTTCAGTTCATGTTGACAGAAGTATTGATTGGAAAACTGGAGCAGCAGTTTGTTCCATTTTAGTTCAACAACTCGTGGCATCATGTGTCTGTAGACCCATTATTATCACTCTGCACAATAGGATTACTGAAAAATTACTAATTACAATGAGGTCACGGTTGCACCCTTGTACATTCGCACTAGTTGTACTCTAGGTATTGCGTTTAAAGAAAAAGTGGAACGTGGCCTCCCTCCTCCTTAAAGGGAAACAATTAAACAGGATATCCAGGTTAATGTGTACCAAAACCGTTTTCTACGGTTTGGAGGTCAGATCTTAAACTCTCTATAAACTGGAGTTATAGTTGACGTGCTTGAGTGCATGGATGTTATAAATATACATGCACACATTTGAACCTAATTTTACTTTGCTACAGCAATGGGTCGTTTTGTTTACCTAAAATTCAAGTGACCATATGACCTCCTTTGATGGGACGAACGTCAAACAACTGTGGATAATATTTCTCCCAAAATATCCAAGCAGTTTGATATCCAAACAGTTATGCCTCATGGAGGGAGAAGTTGTAAGGTTTTAGACATTTAGATTAAGTAATGCATTATAGGATGCTGTAATGCCGTTTTGGATGGCAGGATTAGTTTTCAAGATGACCCATGCAAAACTCACTCTGACATTATACAGCTCCACAAGGGAGATGATTTCACATCACTGTGTAGCGCCTCTAGCATGGCAGAGACCCAAAACTATCTTTGGCCCCGCTCAGTGCTAAACAAGTTTCAAGTGCCCGCAGATCAACCAGGATTATAGGCCAGTAATAATAGACTAGAGCAGAGTGCTTTATGAGTCATCTGCACAGTCTCCTGGGCTGAAACATGAGCCAGCAGTGCTAGAAATTCAGACCGATATACCTTGAATGAAAGTAGGACACGCATGCCATGAAAAAGTGGTGTCTGGATTGAAAAGATATAGTAGATAGTTATAATTGACTACAAGTGAAACAATTACTGTAGCCTAATAAACCACCTGTTGTCTCCATGCAGAATATTTCCAGCGGAGTGGTACCCTACCTGGGCACATATCTCACCGTCCTTACCATGCTAGACACAGCCCTGCCAGACACAGTGGAGGTATATACTGTACAGCCTATCATGTACCCTTAGAAACAGTTGCTATGATCATTAATTAAATGTTTTAAGTGTGATTTATTATATATGCTCAGTTCCTTTATCATGATTTTTATTCCATTACATGAATGTATGAAATGATTTAAGGTTATTATTCCCCAGGGGCAATTACAGTACATACAGGTAGCACCTAGCGCGACATAACAAAACAAAAATAAATACAGACAAAACTCATTCCCACACTGCTTTTAATAGCTCATGAAAAATACATGTTGTTATAGGAAAATTCTGAAAGTATTTTTTTTTCACTTCCACTCCAGTAGAAGACTAAAAATACTGTATTTAAACTTTTATGAATAGAAAATGCTCTATTCACTTGTTTAGCATCAAATTTGAACTTAAATCTAAAATAAATTAAATCTACCTGCAGTGTATTCAGCTAATATTAATCAATTAATTAACTAATTATTGATTTATTTTGTTACATTTGTTTATGGTGCTTAAAATGAAGGCCGTGCATGTTTGTTTTATATGTTTGATGTGCTCAATCATTTATTATTATTATTGCAATTAATGCACACCCTTATAACAATTCAATATTTTGACAGGCTGGGCTCGTAAACTTTGAGAAGAGGAGGAGGGTGAGTTGCTACCCTTTACCCCCCAGGCCCCCACAATTTTTGTTCATTTACTTGCAACAGCTAAAATACTGCGCAATGTTGTTCACATGATTGTTATCGTTCCAGTAAGGATATCATAGGAGCCTGGAGGGGGCATTAACTCTGTTTCTGTCTAAAACATTTCACTTCCTGCAGGAATATGAGGTTCTGTCGCAAATCCATGTACTGCAAGTGTCCTGTACTCTGTTCAACCTGCCTCATTACCCCAGAATTGCTGCCTGGATGCAAGGACATAAACTGCTCACTGACCAAGAAAGGTGCACTGGAGGGTGTTTATTACCAAATTTCAAACAGATGCAATCACTCACAAGAGCAAAGTTTGAATGAACTTCAATAGTCACATACTAATATATATATATATATATATATATATATATATATATATATATATATATATATATATATATATATAATGTATGTATATATATATATGTATATTTATATATGTATGTATATATATATATATATATATATATATACACACACACACACACACACGCTGTATGTCTGTATGTGTGTGTGTATATATTATGTATATATAAAATGTATTACTTACTTGATTGACAAACTGACAGATATCCCAAAGATAATGTTAATTTTTCTACATGTTTATTATTTTGTTGGTAGTTTACAGTCTTGTGCAACTGCAATACATCATAGAGAGTTACAGTACATGCATCTTTAAATGACTGCAAACAACATACACAATTATAAACTTACTGTTACATTAATACATACATATACAAGTATTATTTATGTGAGGGCAGTTTTATTTGCAGGTATACCTAATCATGTGGCCAGTACATGGCCAGGTGTATAATATAGGGTGCTGCCAAAAAAAAAAAAATTCACTGAATAAAAATACAAAACACTTGATTTTGCTCCCATTTTGAGCTGAACTCAAATATATGAGACTTTTTCTATGTACACAAAATACCAATTTCTTTCAATTATTGTTCGCAATCTTGTCTAAATCTGTTAGTGAGCACTTTTCCTTTACTTAGTTAATCCATTCACTTCACAGGTATAGCAAACCAGGATCCTGATTAGACAGCATAATTAATGCATAAGTGTGCCTTAGGATCCCCACAAGAAAAGGTCACTCTAAAATGTGTTTTACTGTATTGGGGGTCCGGGTAGGTCCGAAAATCATCTTTTGAGAACAAAAATGTGGACAGAGAAGACAGATAATTTAAAAAAGGACTGAGAGAGGCCATCAACTTAAAGGTAGAAAGACAATCTATAAACAGAGGAGGTAGCTTACGACACCACCCTTCTCCCACTTACAATGCCGTCTTTTTGTCCATTCCAAAGGAACTCGCTAATTCTCCCTCCAACTAATAACAAAAACACAACCTCTTTTGGCCGTGAGGCAGCTCCACAAACTTTTACAATTGAATGGAATATTAATGGGGCGCTTCCATCCTACGACTCTTGTGGATGGACAGTGGCCTCTCTACAAGGCAAAGTAACAACTGTAGTTTTGCCTTCCAAAAGAATGATACCACTCGTGGTTTGGGGTGTGCCTCCAACTTGGAACATAAATACAGGAGCTGAGTTTTTTCCACACCAACCCAAGGCTAGTGCTGTCCTAACTAGCTTTGTTGCATGGGCTAGTGGCTTCCCTAGGCCTATTTTAGGGGGGCTCGCCACACCTTTGAGCTGGATGTATTATCTCGGCAAAGAAGTACCCAGACAAATAGGCCTTTTGAAATAGAAAAAAAATCTTAGCTGATGAATAATGGGAGCAAAACCAAAAGTGGTGTGCTTTTATTTTTGCTAGGTAGAATGGCGAACATCCACTAAGGCCAGATAATCCTTATAGCACCAAATAATAGTCATAATTTACTAACTTCAGGCATGTCACTCCCTTTTTTTTCAATCTTCATGTATTTGCTGAGGATTTATGGAAAATGTTGCAGTATTAAAAATAAATCCTGGATCCACACCTTTATCTAAATCTGCACCAAAATCTAATGGTATTCTTTGTTGCCACACTCCTCCAGTGTCAAATAGTCGTCTCGTCAATGAAAACACGAGCAATCAAGCAGCAATAAACAGAATTTCCTTAGTGGAGGTAATAAACTTATTTTTCTTAAATAAAATAAAAACTTGTCTTAGACGCAGTATTTATTGGATGTTTGATTGTACAACCCCAATTCCAATGAAGTTGGGACGTTGTGTTAAACATAAATAAAAACACAATGATTTGCAAATCATGTTCAACCTATATTTAATTGAATACACTACAAAGACAAGATATTTAATGTTCAAACTGATTAACTTTATTGTTTTTTTTGCAAATAATCATTAACTTTGAATTTTATGGCTGCAAAACGTTCCAAAAAAGCTTCATAATGCGCCACACATTTTCAACGGGAGACAGGTCGTGACTGCAACCAGGCCAGTCTAGTACCCGCACTCTTTTACTACGAAGCCACGCTGTTGTAACACGTGCAGAATGTGGTTTGGAATTGTCTTACTGAAATAAGCAGGGGCGTCCATGAGAAAGACGTCCGATATAAAATAAATGCTCAAAAACCTCTCCAAAACCTGTATGTACCTTTCAGCATTAATGGTGCCTTCACAGATGTGTGTGTTACCCATGCCATTGGCACTAACACAGCCCCATACCATCACAGATGCTGGCTTTTGAACTTTGTGTCCATAACAGTTCTTTTCCTCTGGCCCGGAGGACACAACGTCCACAATTTCCCAAAAACAATTTGAAATGTGGACTCATAGGACCACAGAAGACTTTTCCACTTTGCATCAGTCCATCTTAGATGAGGTCGGGCCCAAAGAAGCCGGTGGCATTTCTGGGTGTTGTTGATAAATGGCTTTTGCTTTGCATAGTAGAGTTTCTTATTGCACTTACGGATGTAGCGCCGAACTGTATTCACTGACATTGGTTTTCTGAAGTGTTCCTGAGCCCATGTGGTGATATCCTTTACACATTGATGTCGGTTTTTGATGCAGTGCCGCCTGAGGGATCGAAGGTCACGGGCGTTCAATGTTGGTTTTCGGCCTTGCCACTTACGTACAGTGATTTCTCCAGATTCTCTGAACCTTTTGATGATATTATGGACCGTAGATGATGAAATCCCTAAATTCCTTGCAATTGTACGTTGAGGAACATTGTCCTTAAACTGTTCGACTATTTTCTCACACACTTGTTCACAAAGAGGTGAAACTCGCCCCATCTTTGCTTGTGAATGACTGAGCAATTCAGGGAAGCTCCTTTTATACGCAATCATAACACCCACCTGTTCCCAATTAGCCTGTTCACCTCCGGGATGTTCCAAACAGGTGTTTGAGGAGCATTCCTCAACTTTCTCAGTCTTTTTTGCCACCTGTCCCAGCTTTTTTAGAACGTGTTACAGACATAAAATTCTCAGTTAATCAGTTAATAATTAGTTTATCAGTTTGACCATTAAATATCTTGTCTTTGTAGCACATATGTTGTTAAATATAGGTTGAACATGATTTGCAAATCACTGTATTCTGTTTTTATTTATGTTTAACACAACATCCCAACTTCATTGGAATTGGGGTTGTATAATATATCTTGATTATTGATGGTGTTATTGTCTATTTATTCTTTTTCCAGCTACGAACTTTCAAGACAGTTGGAGCCGCCGGTGGATGTGTGTTCACCAACCACTTGGAGCCACAGAACACTCACCAAAAAACTTTCCTCGTGGGTATCATGGGACATTACGAGGCCTGCCACATTAGAACACACATACAAATAGTGTACTATGCCATAAAAAAAAAAATAATCACGTTGCAAGATTTGTATGGCCTCGCATAATATGACGCAAGATCTTTCTTCAGTCTCTTGACAATAAGCGATGGATCCAAAAAGCTCCCAGCAGACCAGATCAGTGTTTCATCTTCAGGATCGAGTGGTTCCGAGTTGGAAGATCTGTCCTCTCCGAACTCTGCCTGTTCCATCAGACTACAGGTAAACCGCACGTGTGTGTGTGTGCGTGTGTGCGTGTGTGTGTGTGTGTGAGTCAAAACACATGCAAGCACAAGGAGAACATGCAAGCTCCACACAGAAAGGGCCGAGCTGAGATTCAAACCCAGAACCTTTGACTGAAGCACACCTGCTAACCACGTTTAAGAAAGGGAACTATTTTAACTGTAATGTAATTTATTATTTACTATAATTCTGATTGTACTCCTACTGTTACTTTTTTTTGTTTTGTTTTGTGGCCTAAATGTTTACAGTATTACTTCATGGTACCCTCTCCGTTTTCTAAAGTTATATACACTATATCTAAAGTCTAAAGTTATATACACTATATCATACATATACGTAAAACCTTCTGCTTTTATTTCATGCAGTCCTTCCACAGCTCTTGCAACAATGTCTCCGAGGTCTTCTCTTCATCTTCTTCCTCTTCTTCGTCGTCCTCTCCATGCTCCTCGGCGGCCTTGTCTCCAGACTCCCAAACTCCCTCTGGCTCATCTACAGACTCCCTCTGCTCCTCGGCCACTTCCTGTGCCGCTGCTCCGCCCTTGGGGGCCTCCAACCACAAACGTGGTGTCCATGTGTCCATGATCTCCCTGCCCGTCTACAACCGCCAGGGAGCAGATTCCTGCATTGTGAGGGTCAACGTGGACCTGGGTCACAACAATGGCAACATGTATAAGAGTGTCTTGGTGTGTTTGCTTTGCCTATCCATTTTTGTTTGACATTATTGACCCTTAACAGTCTGATTGAATCATAGTGCCTAAAAGTCATACAGTGTTGCAGCATTATTCGTGGGGGATAAGGACTGAGCCCTGCCGCAATTCAAAAAGGTTTTATTTTCCTATAGATCCCACAAGATGGCAGAAAAACACTTTTTTCCCCCTATTAGACCAGGCTGTAGCCTGACTAAATGAAGCTCCTCCCCTCACTTCAACATAGTTTCTTGGCCCTAAGATGGCACCAAAGCGATATTTTTACATTAGATATGGCTTTGGCCTGAGTGCAAAATCAGCAAATGAGTTTTACAGCAAATAATGGAGTATGGTGCCTCTAAAAATCTGCAAAAAAAGGGAATTAGCAAATGTCAAATATCTAATATGCGGGTTCACTATATTTGCTTTCAAATGTCGTGCATGTTTGGAGTACACAAAAATGGTCATGCATGTCATCTATGTATTTATGACTCTGTGTTGTTCTTTGCATTCACTAGTTGACCAGCCAGGACAAAACTGCACATGTGATTCAGCGGGCTTTGGAGAAGCATAACCTGGAACACATGAACTGGCAGGAATTCACTCTGACACAGGTCATCTCGCACGAGAGAGGTCAGAACACACACGCCTGCTGTAAAACAGCAACATCAGGTTCAACTGTGCAGTATAATAAGAGTCACAAAAAAATGTTGTCTTAGCAAAGACTAGACTTGATTTTGATTGACACTGAAGGAGTCAAATCAAAGCCAGGTGAAGTAAATTTAACATTATCTAGGGTTGGTGTTTACAGTAATGTGCTTCATATCACTAAGGTGATTCCGATATTTGGGCTACCTTAATTAAAGGTAATATTGGAAGAATTCTCTTGGCAAAGGCCCATATATTGGAACTTATTTGATTGTGCAGTTCCACCTAATGAAGTGTCTGGTGATTGTAACTGTCACACTTTGTCCTTTTGATCGATAACTGTACAGTAACTACATATTCTGTTTCTGTTTTTAGAGTTGCTGATACCAGACAAAGCAAACGTCTTCTACGCTATGTCCACTACTGCAAACTTTGATTTTGTCCTGCGGCGGTTCCACAAAGGTCAAAAGAAACCACTGAGAGCCACTTCAAGTCTAGGGCGGTACACAAAATAGATCCACTAAAACATCTTATGGAACCTTTAATAGTTTTAAAAGAAAAAAACAATGTTGATCATCTATTGCTGGTGACAGAGGAGAAAATGTGAAGCTCTTATGGTAGCAAAGAAGATGTTGCAAAAAAAAGCACTTTATGAAACTTTCTCACTACAATGGTGATCGAACATAAATTTCTGATATATTTTCATTTCCTGGAGGGCTGAACTGATTGGAATATCCACATTTACCAACTTCATTAGGCACAACATTTCTATCTTTACAAAGCTGACAATGCTTTGGACTGACACTTTCACTGTGGTACTAATTTTAAAGTACAGTATTGTAGTTACAGTGTATGTTAGATTTTGACACCACTGCATACATTAATGGATAGTTAAATTAATATCTCTTAGACAGTTTCAATCAAAAGAACATTGTTATCTTTGTGAAGGTAGCTTTTGTCTTTCTTTTTGACAAAGCTTCTTATTAGATTGTAACAGTGTATCTAATGTTGAGGCCAGTGTGTGTATTTTAATCAACCAATTCCTTGACCATTTCCCCCCCAATGGTGTTCTTACCACAGAGAATGCCACTGGTTGTTAAGTGATGGTAACACTACCCCTCCCAGCGCATCATGTATCCGCATACTGTATGTGGCCTACAAACGCTGACAAATGGCTGCCTACATCCCAACACTGTGCAGTGCCATTAATAGCCCATGTGCTAAAAACCAAAAAGGGTAATGGGGGTCAGATGACGTGTGAAGATCGCAAAACGAAATCTGTGGCGCGTTGTGATCCTATCAAGCTGAACTGTGCTCCTGTGTCGCTGCGCTTTGCCAGCTGACAAATGGGTGATGGTGTTTTTACCCAGGAGCAATGTGCTCCATGGCCAGTTTCACCTCAACTCCTGTTGCTGTGAGACTTGCCATACTTGGTTGACAGCCCTGTCCGAAAGGTTGGCATTCCCCAGTCTGGTTACCATGGTAGCCATAGAGACTTTGATGGACAGGACGGGACGCACATACCTGCAGTGAGAGACTATTGAGAGGAACATGTTTTCAGTGTTAGATTGATACACTTAATATTTATATAGTAATTGTATGGAATTTTAAACCCACTGTGTTTGTCTTCAATCCTATTCTGATTGCACCTTTTATTTGATTAATGTTGCCCTGGGTATTTGGACTAGTAGCCAATTTTAAAGTCGAAAACATAAATAGGGTGTCTAATTTTAAGTGTTACTATTTTCTGATGATAGTGAGATTATTTAAAATGTTTAACAAATATTTAACGCAATTGGTTCGTCTTGTGGATCCTGAATGAAACTGCTGCTTTAGTGTGTTGACTAATGCCTAAGACAAGTTGTACATCTTATCATTTCAATAACAACATTTGATGCTGAAATAGTTATCCAATGAGATGCATCACAAGTGCTTACTGTACTAGCGTGACATAATAGAACTGGTAGAAGGACACTATTTCCTTGAATTTACTGTAGTAATAAATATCCTGTCTTTTAAAAAATAATCTCAAGTCTGTTAAAAAAACAACAACTAATAAACAATGTTTAAAAACCAAATCCCAGATCCCTCTGCTGTATTTGTAAAACCTTCAGCCATTTCCCCTATGTTGTTGTTCACCCTTTAACAGCCCATACAAAAAATGTCCTTTGGGCAGTTAGGAAAAAAAGAATCAATAATTTAATATATACAGAATGGGCCTTTTCCAAGCTTCTGATGGTGATTGATGGTTCAAAAATGAGCATAATAATGGCAAAAACAGTTAAAAACAACTATTAGGAGAATCTGATGTTTTTGTTTTGGTGTATTAGTTTGTTGCTATATTTTTCCAATGTGTGGAAATTTAGCACAAGATGTGAACTTTACCATCGTGAATATGTTCATCTAGTCTGTGTAGAGTACAAAACCAAAATCTGTTATGACTGTTAAGTCAGTTTTGTAATTCTAATTCATTGAGATGGACCTGTATATATAAGTTTAAAACTATATGAATATTATCATTTTGAATGAAACAAGTACTGACCCCCGATGAATTTATGTTGCGCTTTAAGAACAATGGCCGCTAGATGGTGGTAAACATTTGCATTTAACCGACTTTTAAACTGGTGTAAGACGACTGTTCTGATACCTAGTGGCCACCTGGAGGTAGTAAACATCATGTTTTCAATCCCCACTCCAGCAAGCTTGGCTTGAATTGGAAAACAATCAAACATCAAATGTGGCATTTGCGGGGTGTCCTTAATTTCAAAGGAGCATCGTCTTATCCATTAAACCCAAATATAAAGTTCCTTTTGTTTGAATGTATACGCATTGGTATGTAAAGCTGTTTGAGCGTTTATTTGATATCTGACGATCTTTGTGCTCACTAGTAAGAAGAATTTGCACGCTAGTAGAATGAGTGTCTTTATAGTAGCGTGTTTCCAATAGTGGTGCCTCTTTTGGCCTAACAGCACGCAATTAAACCCGACTAGTAACACTAGTAGGCCCAGCTAATAGGCATGTGTCCTACTAGTGGAACCAAATTGCCTACTAGTAACATGCAATTGTCCTACTAGTATAGTATGCCAAAGTTGGCCAACAAATGCGCGGGTCACAGTGGTGGAAGGTCGTAGTGGAAAATAAATGTTACTAGTAGTCTAATACATAGCAGAGTGGTTTGCACATCACTCACAGTTCTGAGGTAGGTCGCTCCAATTCGGACTTCATGTGTAGAGTTTGCATGTTTTGCTTGCATGGGCATTCTGCGGGTACTGTAGCTTTTTTCCACATCCCCAAAACACTTGCTGCTTGGATTTACATTAAAAGTGTTGACTCTCTATATTTTCCATAGGAAAGAAAGTGAGTGTGAGTTTTGTCTTTATGTGCCCCGTGTTTGACTGGTGACCCGACACCTCTTGGCCTCAATCACCTGGGATAGATTCCAGCAAACACGTGACCCTAGGGAGGTTATACGGTATAAAAATGCATGGATAGTGCGCTGAATTATGCACCTGGTGAGGACTAAGAGCAGACGGTATCGATGGATATGATATGATGGATATCAAAGATATTGAATAAATGTTCAAATGGTTTTCCATATGCTCACATACAAACTCGTTTTTCCTTCTTAGGAGAAGGACAGGGGTTTCCATGTGTGGCTGTTATTTGGAGGGGATGCACAGGTCAGCAATTCTAGACGAGAAACAGAACACTGCACTCAGCTCACACTTTCTCATGTATTATGTATGTGAGTAAGGTTCAGCCGTGTGTGCAAACTGCATGTTGTATCCTTGATGCCCTCTTTGCTTTTGGTGTAGTGACCCCCGCAGACATGATGAGACAAGGTCTTACCTGAATTTGTCAAAGAAACCGCTCATGCAGGTCTCTAATGAGGACTGATGAGACATAGTTTAGCTGTCAGTAAAAATCAATGATGCTCACCTCCGTTCACCTAAAGTGTAGGAAGAAGTCAGAGATCTATAACTGTTAGTTCACATTTTTTGCATTCTCAAAACTATTCCTACTTTATCTGTTGTGCCTCATAAACTCAATAATATAGTCTTGTGGTAGTAAGATATACTGTATACTTAATCATTCATCATCGGTTCAGTACATTGCCTTTGGAAGTAAAGTTAAAAAAAAAAAGCGCACCTAAGATGCTGTGGTAGATATCCTTTTTGTGTAACTATTATTGGAAGGTGCCGCACCTTTTTTTCCCTTCAGGTCCCGAGTGCACAGCCTCGAAGGAGACATGCACATGTATATACACACTTGTATATAAACTGACTGGTTGCACCAGCACCATACTGTATTTATTAGTGTGAGTCCCCACTTCCATGTAGAAATTACACATTTGCATGCTCATTCAAATTGATGCGTACAGTTTGTGGTCAGTTTATGCTTTTTTATTGGCTCTAAGCCATGAAAGAAATACCTGCATACTGTACATTCAGAAATTGTGTCTTCCTTTTATTTTAGAATATTATAAATAATTTTACATTTTCTCTACGGCTTATCCTGTTTAGGGTCGTGGGGCGCTGGATCCTATTTCAGGTTGAGTGGCGGGACCCTCCTGTGGCCCCCCCATAAATCGACTCTTACTGCAACTTAGTGAGTTGTGACCATCGTGTCATGTACAGGGTATATGCGTGTGTTTGTGTAATACTCTCCCCAGGTGGCTGAGGCATGCACACCAAAAAGAGTAGCACAGTATCCATTGAATTGGAAAAAAACAAAACAAAAAAACACATTACTAAAATATTATTCCCGAACAAATTCAATTTGTATCTCAAGGCACCACTGTACTCTATTTTATATTAATATAGGTCACTACCTAATAGATGCCTGGCCCTCTTGTAAGTTGAGAAAATAAATGCTCTGTGTAATTAAATGATGAACTACGGTATTGTTATGCAATCTCAGTCTCATTATTGAGGTGGTAGATTGTAATCACGCAATTTAACTGGTGGTGTTCTGTCTTTTGATGCTTTTATTGCCAGCGTTTTGTTACATGCCACCCACTGTGATGGCTTTAGGGCTGAGCTTATTGCTGAAGTGAAAATATTTGCCCTCATAACCATAATATAATAAAAAATATATATGTGATAAAATGCAAATTCATTATATATTTGTGGTATTTTTTTCTTCATGCTTATGGAGCATATTGTGTATTCCTTGCAGTTTGCAGCCTCTATCCTTAACTTTCATTGTGTAGCACTGCTATGATTGACAATTATTCTTCAGGTGTGTATTATAAGTTTCAAGCTCGCGTCTCTAACTTTTGCCAAGTAGGAGGGCCTGTACATATTATCTTAATGGTTGGATTTCTACTGTGTGTGTTTGTATGTGAATGAGTGTGTGGCGAGTGAAGGAATGAGCCTCCCGAGTGTAAGTCATAGGGTGCCGTGAATGGACTGTGTCACTCACACGCCTGGCCTCTGCACAAAGCTCCAAGACAACACACTCCCAGCCTTCACGTGCTGCGCTTCCCCCTTCCTCTCTCGCCCCCCTTCGTCTTTTACTGAAAACCCACCCATCATCTCATGCTACCTACTGCTGCACAAACCATCTACTTCATTTGTTTCCTGATAGCATTTGTATTTTGGTTCCTTGTTTCCAGTCAACATTCAACAGTTTATTTTTATTCCATATAGGTTTAATGTGCTGTTTTCTCTTGTCAGTATTGCAGCCTCTGTTGGAGTCTGTTACATTAAAATGGGAACATTTTACACCATCCATCCATCCATACACCAGCTAAATGCAATTATTTTGAAACTAGTTGAGCTGAAGTTAATAAGCTAATAATTAATAGCTGAATCAGAAATAAATGCCTCAAGTTCTTTTGGAGGTATGTTCTTTTTGGAAGTGGGAGCACTTATTTGAAAAGATGATAAGTGAGGAATAGTAACTGTTTTTGGAGAATGAAAGAGGCTGTATGCTCTCAAGTGCCATTCATTTTCAACACATTTCAACAGATTCAACCATTCAAGCATTTACTTGCGCACAACTGAGAGTGAAGTTGATGTTTTCTTCAGTGCTTTTGTCATGGAGGAGTTGTGAGGGACTTGGTATTACAGGTTCAGTCATTCAGAAATTCTGGTTTAAAGTCATCTTTCATCACTGTGTGGGCATTTGGCTGCCTTAGTCTTGTTTCTGACTTGATGGAACTCAGACACTGAAACACAGCACACCTTGACACAATTCCAATATAGGCTTAAAAGCTTGGCAACAATCTTTGTTTGTCTCTTCTTACTTAGAAAACTATGAATATTCATAATTTAAAACAGTGTCAATGTGTCTTAATAAAAGGTCTCTGACATTCTTTGGCCAACATTCAAAAGCTATAAAGAAATATAGCATATTTAACATTAACTTAGAACACTGGTTGAAATCACTCAGTTTTAGGGTGTTGGTTCTTTCTCATGCTAATGAGCCACTGCTCATTCTGCCTACCTCTACAATCCAGGGTACGACTTTATGTTGCCATGACAACAGTGGGCAGAGTTAGGGTGTTGTGACTTTTTTTGTGTTGTGATATTTTTCGTAGAGGATAAAGCATATATTTACATAATTTTTTGACAACTTTTTACTTTAACTCCTAGGCAGTATTGTAAATGCTCCTCTATCGCCGTTCTGCACCCTCGGTGCAGTGTGTTTGCATAATGCGTATCTGCAGCTCTGTGCTATCTGTAACCGGTACTTTGTGCCGAGTGAAGGTGTTACAGTAACACGTTGTGCACTCACTGCATGTGAGCAACGACTCACATGGGGCCTGCAGCTCACCCTTCTTCCCCCCTTCAGGTGTTTGGATTAGAGGTGGAAGGACTGAGTGGCGAGCAGGAGGAGGGGCGGTGAGGGGCATTACTCTAAAATCCGTCTGCTGCCCGCTCCAGCTTCACATTTTGTGTGTCACTTTTAAGGCTGTTTAAGTATGCACAATTGAAATCAATTTTCAGCTAGCCCATTTTTTTTTCAGATATTCAGATATGGTTCTTTTTGTCAATAAATAAAACTGATGAATGTTTTGTGAGTCGCATGCAAATATGAAGCAAAAATCACACTGAAAAAAAGCATTGAAAGTGAATGGTCCTCCTACTGTTATGCATATGCCCAGAAGCTCTAACATACTGTATGTGGGACCTACATGACATGTAGGGGCTCAGTAACGTCACGTCCCTTATTGCTAATGTTACGGCAGTTAAGAAGGTGTCATTTATTGGCAGGCCTCTAAAGGCATCCACTTTTGTGATTTAAAAGTGTTTATTGTTTTACAGTATATGGAAAGCAGATAGACTGCAATATGACACTGTTTATGAGGTGATTGCTCCAGGAGGTCACTCTTTGTCTTTTGTTGTTATTCAGCTTGTTCTCCAATGACCTGGGGAAGAAAGAGGAAGTCCACTTTTTTGTTTGTTGGCTGTTTACGCTACAATATCAACACTGAGGACTCTGGGTGTCGTTTTACTATCCTGCTATAGACACACCTTGTTATGTCCATGTGCATGGCTTACAGCAGTGATTCCTAACCAGCGAGCCATAAGAGATAATCAGAAATCATCTAATTTCACTTAATTTGTCCCCCAAAATATTATTGATTAATTCATAGTGAGAGGTAGAACAATTAAATGTTCTTCATTTAGATGGCAGAAGGTACAATTAACCTGTGTATCCACCTGTTGCCATTCATACAACAAAATAAGTCATGGCTTCCTGTAAGAAGATTAGCTTTGTGTTCAATTAAACACGCCCATAATTCATTCTAAGTCCTTTGTGTGTGCAAATTGAGATGAGACCATCTTATTCATACTTTTTGTGATGTTTTTGTTTGGTGTGTAAAATGGGTGCCATGGTTCAAAAGATGTTGGGAAACACTGGCTTACAGGGTGCTTTGTGGATTTAAATTTATGGGTGAGAAATGGACCGGAACACGACTCCATGGGCTGCTCCACTTACAGTCACTTGAACCAGACCGGCTCTAGACAGATGGATGGGCCTGTTGACACTAATCCACAGTATGAGGTAATGGAGTTAGCTTGTGTTTGTGCACTGCTTCCCTGCCACTCCTGACTTACTGACTGACCTACTTAACCAGCAACTCACGTGGCACGAAAGCAAGCACACTGACATTCTGTGTTTCTTTCCCAGAAGCTTAGGGGATCATAACATATTGTGTGTGTGTGTGTGTGTGTGTGTAGGTGTCTGTGTGTGTGTGTGTGCAGGTGGTCCAGTTTGTGTACCTGTTGTACAAGGGAAATGTGGTGCGCTCCTAATTTAACCACCTTCTCTGGATACAGGATGCAAATGAGTTATAACAGGTATGTGTTGATTTCAAGTTAATGCGGATTGGTTTTTGAAACCTCACCAAATATAAATAAACAAATGAATTGCCACTGCTGTAGGATAAACTACTGTATATGGACAAAGAATTGCCATACAGTACATCTCTTAATAAATTAGACAAGGAACCATATTTGGTAATGCAAGTGAATCAATCTTTTGGTAGAATCAAAGGAAAAACAGTGCACATTTTATTTAGAAAAGGGTACAAAATACCAATGAATTTCAGTTATTTATGTTCAGTTAGGCGGCACAGTGACCGACTGGTTAGCACATCTGCCTCACAGTTCTGACCTGTGTGGAGTTTGCATGTTCTCCTCGTGCCTGTGTGGGTTTTCTCCGGGCACTCCGGTTTCCTCCCACATCCCAAAAACATGTGTGGCAGATTGATTGAAGACTCTAAATTGCCCTTAAGTGTGAATGTGTGTGCAAATGGTTGTTTGTTTATATGTGCCCTGCGATTGGCTGGCGACCAGTTCAAGGTGTACCCCGCCTCTCGCCCGAAGATAGCTGAGATAGACTCCAGCACGCCCCTAGTGAGGATAAAGCAGTACAGAAAATGGATGGATGGGTGGATATGTTCAGTTAGGTCCACAAGTATTTAGTCAGCGTATTCATGATTTTTCCTCTATACACCAACACAATTAATTTGAAATAAAGCAACTAAAATGTCTTTGACCCAGACTTTGACAGAATATATCTAAAAAGCCTTCCATGTTCTATAAATTCAGCCTGTCTTTTTGCCACTTTGACATGTCAAATTATTTACTGTGAAAATGTCTCCTAAGGGAAACCAATAAAGAAAAACCTTAATAATTGCAAGAATACTTATGGCACTCAAGCAATGTGCTCTGGTCTCTGATCTTCTGTGGGCCCTAAAAGACCGCCGTGATTGCTCCACTGTGTATGCTGATTAAGTTGAACTGTGTAATTAACGATCTCACTGATCACTCCAGCAAAATGCCTTTCAATTTCCTCATTGTGTTTCCTCAATGTGCGCCTTGTTAAAAAAAATAAAAATAATCGCACACGACTACTTTCAAATGACACTGCAGAATGACAGATAAAGTTTTACAGACTAGATATAATCATGTGAAGCTCTGATACATGAGATACAAGGCACATCATTGTCTGAGAGCTTGCTGGCAACATAAAAAAGGTCTGCATAGAGACAGACCCACGGGGAAGCCAGGCCTGAGGCCGAGTCCATTGTCATGACAGGAAGCCATCACTGCGATGGGTGAGTGGTGACTTGCAACCTTACAACATATATATATATATATATATATATATATATATATATGATATAAAAAGTGTGTTTTAATAAGTTAAAGTTGGGTTTAAAAAGTTTAAATATGTTTAAAGTGTATGGAAAGGGTAAAACTGTAAAATATCTTTTTTTTTAATGTGGTCTCTATTGCACATATTTTCCTATCCCGGGTGGGTCAGTCCTTCGAGTTTGAAAACAATTCACCTCGTACCGCCCTATACCCCAAAAGTCCATTTTGTGTCCCAGTATCATTTTCAGTTTTCAGTCTGTGCGAGCCTGTGCATTACATCGGCCCAGACACCTGCCCTTTTCAAAACAGTTTGTTATTGTCTCTTTACAGACAAAAGAAAAGTATGTCTTCGCATAATTGGAGCAATGACTGGTCATGAGAATTCCCCTCATGCTATAATTATCAGTGCAATCCTTTGTTTCATTCATCATTATTATTCTTTCATAGTTTCAATCAAAGGTGCTGGTGAGACAGACCATGCAAGTCGGATGACTTGAATGGCTCTCTATGAGGTGCTGCATGGGCCAAAAATATCATTTACCGCTCACACATACACACAAAAAAAACTCACACTCACCAAAAAAACCTTCATCCCACACATCTAAAAACCTCCCACACACAGCCAAAATCCTCTCACACTCACCACAAAAACCTCTCACACAATCAAAAACCTCTTACACACCAAAATAACCCTCTCATACACATCAAAAGGTTATTTTAATCAACAAAAAACCTCTTACTAAATAACACAAAAAAAAACCATCACACAGAATTTTATTTAATTTGTGAAAGTGAGGAGCGGCACTGTGGCCACTGGTTAGAGCGTCTGCCTCACAGTTCTGAGGTCCGGGGTTCAATCCCCGGCCCCGCCTGTGTGGAGTTTGCATGTTCTCCCCGTACCTGCGTGGGTTCTCTCCGGGCACTCCGGTTTCCTCCCACATCCCAAAAACATTCATGGTAGGTTAATTGTAGACTCTAAATTGCCCGTAGGTGTGAAAGTGAGTGCGAATGGTTGTTTGTTTATATGTGTGCCCTGCGATTGGCTGGCAACCAGTTCAGGGTGTACCCCGCCTCCTGCCCGATGATAGCTGGGATAGGCTCCAGCACTCCCGCGACCCTTGTGAGGATAAGCGGCTCAGAAAATGGATGGATGGATGGATGGATGTGAAAGTGAGAGTAAAACAAATGTGTGTGTGAAAGAAAAATGAAAAAAAAAGGAGCCATCTCAAATCTTGAATGCCGATTGGCTCTGCCATCCATTAAGTCCCACCCTCTGTCTGTTGCCGGTGTTACTCACTCCCAGATTGCAGTATTTCTCAGTTGCTAAAACACAAAACCCTATTGTCTGAACCAAACGCTCAGTGTCTTGAACCCATTTATTGAATTGGTCACCCTTTTGGTAGAACCTTAAGCACTTTCTCTGTAATTTGACACAACTTGCAAACATTTTTTTTTTTTTACCCATTAAAGCACATTTTGTACTCTGATGCACTTGTGTTGCATAATGGTAAGCACAGCAAAAGTGAAACTCAGTTAAAAGCACAGGTTTCTCAACAGAAACACAGGAAAGCAAAACTGATCACACTTGTGGCTAATGATGTGCAGAAACCAATATAAGCCAGTTCAGTAAGCACTGGTTGTTGAAATTTCCGTATTGATAGAGACAATCGGAGAGACAGAGGCATAGTAAGAGTAAGATCTTGTTCAGGAGGAAGATGACAAGAGATTAGGTATAAAACAAAGAACAATTACGTATTTCAGATGAAATGCAGGCAAATTTTATAGACCATGTTCTTGGAGGGCAAGGAAGGACAAACAAATCTAAAGCGTTGTTGCAATGGCCACAGAACATGTGCCTTTTCTTTGTCTGTCCAATCACAATGTTTTCAACTAAGCCAAAACATTTGCTTTACTGTATGAATTGTGCAATATTATGTCTAGTTGTTTTTCCCAGTCCTTTGGCTTCTACCGTGCAACTTTAAGCTCTGACCCTCTTAGGAAATAACCTAATGTTTTGCTTCTGAAACCTGAAGCAAGAAACAGTCTTACATAAGGTGGACTGAGATGTCAAGAGTCCCTTAGGTCTCACTCACCCGAGGCCCGACCGCTCGCTTTCTCGCCTGCTTTGTGACAAACTGGCTTGAACTGGATAAGAAAGTAGGTCCACATCGTTATGCCGTGACACACTCTGGGCTGGTGGGTGTTTGAACAACGTGAGGCACAGTAACAGACTAAAATGTGAGCTGAAGATATACAGTGTGTCCACAAGACTGCAATGCACATGTACGCTTATGATCTGGGCCTCTCTATGCATGACATTCAAAAATGTAAAGCTACATCCAGCTGCAGTATAACCACTGTGCGACCTTTTGCACACAAACCCAACAAACTTTAGAATTCTTGTATTCTCAACTGACTTTTCTAAGCAAATGCCAATTTGAAATTTTGGCTGTCAATTCAATTCAAAAGGTTTTTTTATGTACCGTATTGCACAACAGGACATTAAATTCTCAGAATTCAGATCATATTTTGTTTATTTCACTTTGTGCTCCTTTTTCTGAGCTTTATCTGTCCTTCTCGTTCCACTGTATCCCATTTCTTGTGTAAGCCTCAGCTGAGCTCAAGTCCTCCCGCTGATCCCTGCTCAACGTGGTACTACTGGCTGTGTGCTCTAGTTTTGAGATGGTGACAAAACTCATGACACTAAATTAGCACCAAAGACACAGCATATGAAGTGATTAATTAAATTAGTTCGTCTGAAATCTTTCACTTCATTTTTAGAGGCAAAGATTAAGGCGATGATTCATCACCATTGACCTCAGCTACGGTAAATCCTAAATATTTTAATATTTAATATTTTCTCCTTTTCTCCCTGTCATTTTTTTGTGCTAAATGACACATTATCAAACATGTTGTACAAAACTTCAACTGAACCAATTATTCATCTATTCATGTCCAGCAACAAGACAAAATTTAGGTTGTTACCTAACTGGCTGTCGTTCCGTTTTACAATCACAAAGTCTGAGGCTCAGCAGAACTCAATGATAACACACAAGTATGTGTGAGCGGAAATATTGAATAGGTTCAGCATTCACGATTGGAAGCCTGACCGGTTTCCCAGCAGATCTGGGAAGATCAGGATAATTTCTTAGTGACATCAATGAATTAGGCCTTAGCTTACTTTGATTTCAAAGAGGAAAAATTGCTCAAATTTGGCCCGATTATTGGAATGTGTGTGCTTAAGGACAAAATTCCAACGTTAACACATGTCTACTTTTCAGTAAGATAGCTTATCTGTTATGAACTAAATAATTGAATGTGCTTTGAAGCACTCCTTATTTACTGCAAGCACTTTACACCTTGGAAATGTTTAAAACCAAGAGATCACCTGAATCAATGGATAGAAAGTTTATTTCGGCGAGCATGTGACACACTGCCCTCATTCATTATGGAAGTTTGTCGTCAGGCTCGCCCAGTCAGCTGCTGCCGGGGCTCCCAGAAGTTCAGTCTCTAAATTCCAGTCTGGGGTGAAATTAAAACTCATCTCATCATTGTTTCCCCCCTGTGTTTGTGCTCATTTCATCTTATATGCGCCAGATGCCCCTAAATTCCCCGTGTTTGTTAGTACCTCCTTAAAAGGCACACTTGTTTCTGTAATGGTGCTGCACTAACACTGGGGAAAACACAACCTGTTGATTGATAACGGCGGCTCTCCGAGGGGTCACCACAACGACATGACATTCCTGCTGTCGGCTGTTCGAATCAAAGCCAAGCGGGACACGTGACTGCAGTGAACTCTGCTGTTTTGTGTTCCAGCTGGTGCTGTATATGGTCAGGATTCTTGGAGCTCAGAGCAGATTTCCTCTCAAGTACATCAGGGTGGAAAAAATGGAAGGGGAGGAGGGTGTCCAGGGGACATAGCCATGTTAGGAGGGCCTTATTTCAACATTTGGCTTCCTTTGTTGCAGCCTCGTTTTGCCACGATGAATCACGCCCACTGCACCTCTTTTCCCTGTTACCCCACAAACAGCTGTTTTACCGTGGGTGGGTTCACACAAGGCTTTGGGGCGTTAAAAGTTACTTTGTGGACGAGTGTAATAAAAAGGTGGGGCCTTACTGAAGAAATTGGGAGGAGCTGACCTACATTTTGCTGCTACTTCCAGCATGCAGGGTTTGGTGCAATGTGAAAACTCACTGAGTTAATTGATGAATAGTTATTATTATTATTTTTTATTATTATTATTATTTAACTGTACTTTAGGTAATGTAACATATCAAGTTACAATGCCACTGCTAATAAGGATTTTGAGAATGGCCGAGGGGTAGAGGTCAGTCAAAAAGGTGGCATACAAGGCAGTTTCACCTATAGTATTGTATCCTTTATACAAAACTATTTACAGTCACCACATTAGGAACACTTTCACAATTAAATAGAATACAATACAAGAGCCATCCTTTTTTACAGAAAATAATGATCAGGGCAGGGATTGTCCATCCCGGCATCCCCCTGTTCTAGTGGCAGTTCACCATTCAATGAACACAGGTGAAAGGAGTCAGAGTATGCATTTTTTCTCAACTTCAAACAGTTCCCACGTGTTTTAACAAAATACATGTGACACGCTTCTGTCAAAATACCCAAAGCATATAGAATTATAGCTCACTTTTCTTAGCCAATTTTGAGGGGGCGGGCCTGTCTCATGCAGATGAGCCACTGTCACCTCTTCTGTGGGCTGTGCCAATGTGAGAATTTCTTTCATTACTATGATGACTAGAGGTGGCAGAGGTGGCTACTTAAGCAGCATATAAAAAAAAAGGTGTGTGAAAAAGTGTGCCAACTGCAAAATGCATGCTAGCCCCCATAAATAGAGTAGTTTTATGGATTGTAATTCATGAAGACAGTGCTGTCAGACAGTCTGTGCATTTAGTGCATGCACCGGACAAATCAACAAACCCTAATTGCCCCCTCCCACCACTACATCAGCAACTTCCCCAAACATTCACAAGTATAAACTGAAAATCAGAAGCTAACTCTGATAATGCTGTTACCTAAAGCTAATCTGTCCACCCAATACTGTTGCTTGAAAATGGCAAATCTTCACCCAGCCAAGGTGCCAAGTCATGTGAGAGAAGCTCGGTCTGGGGGCTGTATTGTGTACACTTGATGGATGGGCAGGCACTCCAGAGACCTAACTATTTGTATATAAGAAATTAAAGTGTAAATTCTCCATGTTATGTCCCCTTTAAGAATTGGGACCTGTATCGAAAGCGCTGACAAGTCTTCCTGTCAATATGCAGTCACGAAAACTAAACAGCTGTCATAGCTGGCAGCATGAAGTCTCAGAGATCCTGACTGTTTAATTACCAGTTGAAGTACCTGAGGAATTCAATCATTTAACGTCAGATATTCTAATAAAACAAAAAGCCCTAAAAATGCACAACATGTTTAAAATTAGGACATGTAGAGGAGTGGCGAGGAACACAATAGAACTGCAGATTTGCTGAAAAGATGATTCATAATCATTCTTGGAAAAGCAATTCCTGAAAGTTGTCTATGAGCATGGAGATATTTGAAAGCAACTCCTTATAACATACAGTAAATTACTCACAAAAACGTAGGGATATTCAGCTTTCGGGGGAAATTTTAGGACTAACTTAAAATGCACTATAACCTAATTTGCCCTGTGACATGCACTTTTGAATGTCCAAGTGTTGAAAGTTTCGGTACTTTTTGCACATGTTCCTGGTCTCTAACAAGGAGCTGAACAGCAACTTTGACAAAGGGTGTTTGAGCCATGAACTGACTAATACATTTCCAAGGATGTCCACTTCAATGCCTTTCTGTGACTCTTACAGTCTCTTTGAATTTCTCCATACACTCTAAGCACAGTGGCCACTTCCCTCTGCGAACATCCTATTTGAAGCCTCCTAATGTTGAGGTACTGTTGATCAATTGTTAGGTGTCGTCTTGGTCTCATGATGTCAAAATATGAAAAGCATGATGAAAAGGGGCGGCACGGTGACCCGACTGGTTAGAGCGTCTGCCTCACAGTTCTGAGGAGTGGGGTTCAATCCCCGGCCCCCCCTGTGTGGAGTTTGCATGTTCTCCCCGTGCCTGTGTGGGTTTTCTCCGGGCACTCCGGTTTCCTCCCACATCCCAAAAACATGCATGGTAGGTTAATTGACAACTCTAAATTGCCCGTAGGTGTGAATGTGAGTGCGAATGGTTGTTTGTTTGTATGTGCCCTGCGATTGGCTGGCCACCAGTTCAGGGTGTACCCCGCCTCCTGCCTGATGATAGCTGGGATAGGCTCCAGCACGCCCGCGACCCTAGTGAGGAGAAGATGGATGGATGGATGGATGGATGATGAAAAAGACTGTTTATAAACACATACCTGACTGTTACACAATTGACAGTTAATGCCCAATTCACAGTTGCCCTGTGATTGACGGGCAAGCAGTCCAGGGTGTGGTAAACCTTTTGTATATTTGACCAAGTGAAGCTCACATTTGCAACAAATGACATTTTTCTTTTTCTGTAAAAACGTTATATTAGTTGTTGGAGGATTTAGTAATTACTTGACAGATTTTTTGAAAATACAGTGGACCAAAGAGAGATCCGTTATATTTAGGTTTGGTATGAAACCACATAGCGGTTTGAGTCTACAATTTTATACAGTATATTTTATTTTGAGGGGGCTTTTGTCAACATTGAGTTGTAGACATTTTACTTTAATGTTCAAAGAATAACGTATTAATCTTTGGCATATGCAGAAGGTGAAGGTGAACATTTTTTCAGTGATCCAAATTAAGATACAGTGGAGCCTCAAACATCAAACACAATTTGTTTCAACAATGCGGGTTGACCCCCAATTTGTTTGAAATTTTGGAAAAAAATTAGATAATATGATCTATTGCAGTGTCAAACTGTCGCCATCATAAAACCTTAATTAAGTGTATGAATCATTATTGTAATTCTTCTTCTTCTTTTCCTTTCGGCTTGTCCCGTTAGGGGTCGCCACAGCGTGTCATCCTTTTCCATGAGAGCCTATCTCCTGCATCCTCCTCTCGAACACCACCTGCCATCATGTCTTCCCTCACGACATCCATCAACCTTCTCTTTGGTCTTCCTCTAGCTCTCTTGCCTGGCAGCTCCATCCTCATCATCCTTCTACCAATATACTCACTCTCTCTCCTCTGGACGTGTCCAAACCATTGAAGTCTGCTCTCTCTAACTTTGTCTCCAAAACATCGAACCTTGGCTGTCCCTCTGATGAGCTCATTTCTAATTTTATCCAACCTGGTCACTCCGAGAGCGAACCTCAACATCTTCATTTCCGCCACCTCCAGCTCTGCTTCCTGTTTTCTCTTCAGTGCCACTGTCTCTAATCCATACATCATGGCTGGCCTCACCACTGTTTTATAAACTTTGCCCTTCATCCTAGCAGAGACTCTTCTGTCACATAACACACCTGACACCTTCCTCCACCCGTTCCAACCTGCTTGGACCCGTTTCTTCACTTCCTGACCACACTCACCATTGCTCTGGACGGTTGACCCCAAGTATTTAAAGTCCTCTACCCTTGCCATCTCTTCTCCCTGTAGCCTCATTCTTCCCCCACCACCCCTCTCATTCATGCACATATATTCTGTTTTACTTCGGCTAATCTTCATTCCTCTTCTTTCCAGTGCATGCCTCCATCTTTCTAACTGTTCCTCCAGCTGCTCCCTGCTTTCACTGCAGATCACAATGTCATCTGCAAACATCATGGTCCACGGGGATTCCAGTCTAACCTCATCTGTCAGCCTATCCATCACCACTGCAAAAAGGAAGGGGCTCAGGGCTGATCCCTGATGCAGTCCCACGTCCACCTTAAATTCTTCTGTCACACCGACAGCACACCTCACCGCTGTTCTGCTGCCCTCGTACATGTCCTGTATTATTCTAACATACTTCTCTGCCACTCCAGACTTCCGCATGCAGTACCACAGTTCCTCTCTGGGTACTCTGTCATAGGCTTTCTCTAGATCTACAAAGACACAATATAGCTCCTTCTGACCTTCTCTGTACTTTTCCATCAACATCCTCAAGGCAAATAATGCATCTGTGGTACTCTTTCTAGGCATGAAACCATACTGTTGCTCGCAAATACTCACTTCTGTCCTGAGTCTAGCCTCCACTACTCTTTCCCATAACTTCATTGTGTGGCTCATCAACTTTATTCCTCTATAGTTGCCACAGCTCTGCACATCACCTTTGTTCTTAAAAATGGGCACCAGTACACTTTTCCTCCATTCCTCAGGCATCTTCTCACGCACTAGAATTCTATTGAACAAGCTGGTCAAAAACTCCACAGCCACCTCTCCTAGATGCTTCCATACCTCCACAGGAATGTCATCAGGACCAACTGCCTTTCCATTTTTCATTCTCTTTAATGCCTTTCTAACTTCCCCCTTACTAATCATTGCCACTTCCTGGTCCACCACACTTGCCTCTTCTACTCTCCCTTCTCTATCATTTTCCTCATTCATCAACTCCTCAAAGTATTCTTTCCATCTACCTAGCACACTGCTGGCACCAGTCAACATATTTCCATCTCTATCCTTAATCACCCTAACCTGCTGCACATCCTTCCCATCTCTATCCCTCTGTCTGGCCAGCCTGTATAAATCCTTTTCTCCTTCTTTAGTGTCCAACCTGCCATACATGTCATCATATGCCTCTTGTTTTGCCTTTGCCACCTCTACCTTTGCCCTGTGTCGCATCTCAATGTATTCCTTTCGCCTCTCCTCGGTCCTCTCAGTGTCCCACTTCTTCTTAGCTAACCGTTTTCCTTGTATGATTTCCTGTACTGTGAGGTTCCACCACCAAGTCTCCTTCTCTCCTTTCCTGCCAGAAGATACACCAAGTACTCTCCTGCCTGCCTCTCTGATCACCTTGGCTGCAGTGGTCCAGTCTTCTGGAAGCTCTTCCCGTCCACCGAGAGCCTGTATCACCTCTTCCCGAAAAGCTGCACAACACTCGTCCTGTCTCAGCTTCCACCACATGGTTCTCTTCTCTGCCTTTGTCTTCCTAATTTTCCTCCCCACCACCAGAGTCATCTTACACACCACCATCCTATGCTGTCTAGCCACACTCTCCCCTACCACTACCTTACAGTTGGTAACCTCCTTCAGATGACATCGTCTGCACAAGATGTAATCCACCTGTGTGCTTCTACCTCCGCTCTTGTAGGTCACCCTATGTTCGTGCCTCTTCTGGAAAAAAGTGTTCACTACAGCCATTTGCATCCTTGTTGCAAAGTCTACCACCATCTGTCCCTCCAAGTTCCTTTCCTGGATGCCGTACTTACCCATCACTTCTTCATCACCCCTATTACCTTCACCAACATGTCCATTACAATCTGCACCAATTACGACTCTCTCTCTGTCTGGGATGCTCAGAATTACATCATCTAGCTCCTTCCAGAATTTCTCTTTCACCTCTTGGTCACATCCTACCTGTGGGGCATAGCCACTAATCACATTACACATAACACCCTCAATTTCAAATTTCAGCCTCATCACTCGATCTGATACTCTTTTCACCTCCAAGACATTCTTAGCCAACTCTTCTTTTAAAATAACCCCGACTCCATTTCTCTTCCCATCTACACCATGGTAAAATAATTTAAACCCTGCCCCTAAACTTCTAGCCTTACTGCCTTTCCACCTGGTCTCCTGGACACACAATATATCAACCTTTCTCCTAATCATCATTGTAATTATTAGTGTATATTTTATTAGAGTCACACAAGTGTGAAAAGAAGCACATGCTGGAATGTGAGTCTGCTTATATTATAGATATTATTGTGTTTCTTCTTTTTCTTTTCTCATATTGTTCTTCTATTAAACACATGGGAAGGCTGGGAAGAAAAAGCAAAACACACGGCTCTCTGATCAAAATCTTTCGAGACACATTTATTCTGATTTATTCTATATGGTACAATCTCAGGGGAATTAGTGGAGGTCTGGAAAGTGTCACTTTCATTTCAGAGGCTTTTCTCTTAAACGACACTGGATACTTGCTGTTAATGTTATGTTGACTCACGCTTGACCTTGTTTGATTGAATTCCATGGTGACTTGCAAATAACAGTGAATGGTTGTTATAAATACACTTGCATGATACGTCATCTGCTCTCTGTTGGTGCCTGTATACCTCCATTGCTTGTACAGTGATTTTGAAACTAACACGTGCTAGACGTCCAGACGGGTGCTTTGTCATTGTGACACAAGACTTGCTCTTTGATACATCTTGCCAGCCACTCCTTGTGGATTCTTAACACCATATTGAGAGCCCAGCCACACACTGTATGCACCAATAACACGTATGATTGTGACTTTCCACAAGGTCACTGAGGCTGGAGCGCTTCCAAAGTCAACAGTCAGTCTAGCACATAACCAACTGTCACTTCCATGGAGCTCAGGGAAAAAAAGAAGATTTTGTACTGAATCATGTGTATTTGCCTTGCAAAGGTCAACTCACTTGAACAATAAAGGTCTTTTCCATGTAGCTAAGAGCTAAATAAATATCTTTGAAAATATCTGTTTTTGTCTGGCTGAAATATACAACATGTTGGTGTAATGACCTAATTTTCAGCCACAGATGCGGAATTGAAAACAAAAACATTGGCAAGTGAGGCTAATTTGCCATGAGTGAACCCACCCCTCATGTACATGTGCACACGCACGCACGCACACACGCACACACACACACACACACACACACACACACACACACACACACATGGACACAAAAAGACACACGTTACACCTTCCTGGGCCCCTAGTGGAATCACAACAAACATTCCACACTGATCTCAGGGTAACACAGGCGGCTATGTTACTCAGCTTTAACTACAGGCAGCACAGCAACAAGGTTATTGTGTAATATTTTCCACCCTCCACAACAAGTCTTTCCCCTATTCACTAGAAGTGTTTACGCTACTCTGTATTGTCATGGTGAAAAAAATAACACAATATAAACCAAACAACAGAACAAGACGTAGCACAAACACTATGTTCTCTTTCTCTTATACATTACGAACTTCAGATGTCTTTGACGGCCAACTGTGATGAAACTATGTATCTGTTTGCAAATGGCCCAATTAACTTCCATTATATCACTGCACATTACCAGGAAATGGGGTGTTTATGATGTATCATAAAACCTTTCATTTGGGCTTCTTCTTTTATTTTTACACCAATGTTCAGTGAAGCCAAGTGATTTTTTTTTATTGTTATTACATTCAAAAACCTTTGTTTCTTGGTAAGATTGGTACATTCAATAAAAATCTAACAATACTCCAATCAATCAATCAATCAATTAGGTACAACAGCACAATCTAATGAGATCGGACACAAGAGCTGTATCAAAAATTCTACGATAAAGATAATTATTTATATTTGTAATTATTAGACTTTTGACTAACACTTTTAGAATTATTATTATATTTTAACTATTTTTTAGGGCCCAAACATGTTGTGCTATGGCCCTCTTGATATTGCTTTATTTATTTGTCATTATTCTTCTTCATATGGCCGTTCCTTATTCAAAACGGCACAATTTTTGTAAATTTTTTTTAATTTATTTTGCAGACATGTTCATCCTGGTGAAAATTTACATTTGGTGGATATTGGGTGTAATCTGTCTCGCTAGCGTCTCCCAAAATCTTTTAAGAATTGCACTCCCAAAGCCAGTTTCATTGGGTATAGATATGATAGATATGGATATTGGAATATCCATCATGAATAGTAGACCCAGAAATAAGTATCAGGATCTCATGCCCGTGAGAAACACCTCTCAGTATGACACTCTAATCACAATAACAGCTAATGCTATATTGATAGCACTCTCTAATCTCAATCAAAACAGAGTTTAATTATCTTTTCTATCTAGCTAATGGATCGTGTTAAATGCGGAGATTACACATTATTATGGCCCAAATGTGATATGTTTAGTGAGAGATTAATTACTGTAACAAGAATAACTGCTTTTGGCTGTATCATTATTATTGTATTTCATAGCAGTGTAGTGATGGCATGGTGAGGAGTGGTTAACACAGCCGCCTCATAGTTCTGAGGTTGTTTGAATCCAGGCTCTGGCTTTGCTGAGTTGTTCTTCCACCGGCTTCCTCCCGCATTCAAAAAAACATGCATCATTGAAGACTTTAAATTGTCCTTAGGTGTAAATGTGAATGGTCATTTGTCTATAAGTGCCCTGCAATTGGCTAGCAACCAGTTGAGGGTGTACCCTGCCTCCCACCCAAAGTCAGCTTGGATAGGCGTCAGCTCACTGGCAACTCTGATGAAAATAAGCACTATAGAAATCTAAGGATTGTAGTATACTTGTGTCATTTGATGAATCTAAGTTCCCAAACCATTAGAAATACAATGCATGCATTGTGTCGCCTTCCCAGGATTCCTTGTAGCTTGTGTCCTGACATGTCCTCCTTAGATGTGTCTCACCTGCTGGTGCCATCCATCCTGTGGTGAGATTATGAAAGGCTTTGAAGGGCTCAGGTGGAGCAGCTCAAGAGATGCAATTGAAACACAACAACAGAATTTGTGGCATTTTTATTTTATTTTTTTGTCAAGCTGTACCTCTTCACCTCTTCTTTCGTCACTTTTCACACACACTTCTGTGAGTTATGCCATAGCTGGGGAGGGGGGGTGCAGGTGAGGCAGTGTGTGTGTGTGTTGGGGTGGAGCTGCATGCTTAGCAAATAGTTGTTTTTTTCGTTTTTCTCCACCGTAGGCTGCAGTTAGCCAATGGCCTTGTGGCTTAAGAGGAAGGAAGTCCACGGGGTGAAAGACACAGTCATCTCTTTGTTTTTCTTCCATGTTTCCTTCTTACACTTTGTGCCCTCTGGGCCTTTATCATTAGTGTTTTGGCCTCAAACACTCTTGACTGTCTTCCACTGCAGATTCATGCATGCTCACCTGTCTTTGCCCAGTTCCTCTCATCATAGCAGGCAAAACAGTGTGTGTTTGTGTGTGTGTGTGTGTGTGTGTGTTTAAACTCACCTGTTTAATTTGTTGAGAACAGAGTTGTGTGTGTCTATGCTTCAACCCCCCCCCCCAACCCCTCCCTGCACGCCACTGATATCCAGAAGCAAGACATAATATAATGATGAATGACATGTGTAACATGAAAGATTTAAAGACACAAAAACAATAAATGCCCAAATCTTACCTTTGATTACAAGTGGTGCATTAATCTTTTGAGCTATACAGTATGTGACTTTAATGGCATATACTTCTTCAAAGCTTTACAACCTAATGTGCATTCCATTACAGTGTATTCTATTACATATACAGTGAGCTAGTTTCCACTGTACAGAATATGCATTATGGGGATTGCTATGCTGAAACACATTTTACAAACATGATATTTCTTTATTCCTTTCTTTTACTTTCATTCACATTGTCTTTGCATTTCAATTGCAAATACAAAACACTAAGATTAAGGATTTTTGCTCTGCCCTTGTTGTGAATTCAGAATGGCTTGCTTACAGAAACATTTTCAGACACAGACGTCTCACAAAAGATTTATTTTTGTTTTTAAGTACTGTAGGTGGTTTAATTTCACACTTGATGGGCAGCCGGGCACTGCAGAACCCCAACAATTTGTATTCAACCAGTTAGAAAGTCACATTTTCATAATATGTCTACGCACATTTTGGGGGAAATTACTTTAAGAAACACACACACAAAAAACTGTTTTCATAATACGTCCACAGTCCTCTTACATCACTTTCAAAGGAAGGTCGAGGCTGCAGGTCAACGAGTCCTTCTGTGCTCTCATGTGTTCATGTGAGCGTGCATGGATGCCTGACCCGAGAGAGGCTAAGTGAATGGGTGTGAAGTTGGTAGCAATATGGGGGTGTTGCAGTGTGCAGCTAGGGGGAGGGGGCTTCGGCTATATGTGGGCCAGACCACTCCCTGTTCCAGTGCTAGTCATGCTGCTGGCCGCCTCAGACCAGTTTGAACGTAAATGAACTGCACACAGCATTTGTAAATGTGTCATTCTCCACTCTGTGCACTGAGGCAAATGAAAGTGTTCCAATTTCTCAACTGCTGATTTGAAAAAGTTTCGTCAGTAACGATGTTTGACTTTTTGTCATCTGACTAATGAAACCCTCTAGTTAGTTAGTTAAATTCTAGTCTGAAACAATGACTGTACTCCAACTGCCATTTTTTGTTATATTTTATCAGTATGGAATTGCTGTTTTTTTATTTATTGTTTTTATAGAGTATGTTCAAATTCCCCTTGCTGTAATTGTATGTAGTTATGCCATTTCGTACAATGAACTAACAGTAATTGTCTCTGAGTGATAGACAAATAGGCAGTGTTGGGAAGAAACTAATTACGTGTAGCTAGATTACATAATTTAATTACAAAATTGATGCAATTGTAATCCATTTTATTACTGGGACAAAATGTGTAATTAAATGACAATTGCTTTTGGAAATTCCCATGATTACAAGTTTAGTTACTTTTGAAATATAGCCACAAAAGCTCAGAAAACATTTTCATTTATCTTGTTTTGTTATAAGATTATTATTTGTGTAAAGAAGAATATGTTTTTTTCCAAAATAATAATCAATGATTTTAATCCACTTTTGTTTAGAGCAAACATCCAAGTGTCCTGTTGATTAACTCATTCAAAAGAAAAGTAATCAAAATGTAGTCAAATGTAATTAGTTATATTACTTTGAGAAAGTAATTGAAATAGTTGTACTACTATTACATTTTCAACAGGGTTATTTTTAATTGTAACCAATTACATTTTCAAAGTAATCAATCTTCCCAATAGTGCAAATAGGTCATGTCGACAGCATGCAGTTGTTGCGTACCTTACAAAGCACTTTCACATGCATATGGAACGCACAGGCATTTTCATTTACAACCCCAATTCCAATGAAGTTGGGACGTTGTGTCAAACATAAACTCCACACAGGCGGGGACGGGGATTGAACCCCGCACCTCAGAACTGTGAGGCTGACGCTCTAACCAGTCGGCCACCGTGCCGCATTTGCAAATCATGTTCAACCTATATTTAATTGAATACACTACAAACACAAGATATTTAATGTTGAAACTGATAAACTTTATTGTTTTTAACAAATAATCAGGTGGCAAAAAAAGACTGAAAAAGTAGAGGAATGCTCCTCAAACACCTGTTTGGACCGGTCCAGACATGTCTTCCATTGAAAATGTGTGGCGCATTATGAAGCGTAAAATACGACAACGGAGACCCCGGACTGTTGAACAGCTGAAGCTGTACATCAAGCAAGAATGGGAAAGAATTCCACCAACAAGGCTTCAACAATTAGTGTCCTCAGTTCCCAAACGTTTATTGAATGTTGTTAAAAGAAAAGGTGATGCAACACAATGGTAAACATGACCCTGTCCCAGCTATTTTGGAACGTGTTGCAGCCATTAAATTCAAATTTAATGATTATTTGCTAAAAACAATCAAGTTTATCAGTTTGAACATCAAATATCTTGTCTCTGTAGTGTATTCAATTAAATACAGGTCGCTCATGATTTGCAAATCATTGTATTCTTTTTTTATTTAACACAACGTCCCAACTTCATTGGAATTGGGGTTGTAGAATAAATACAAAAAGTTTTAATATGTCCACTCTAAATTAAAATAACATACTAGTAAACAGCGAGTCATTTGTATGATTTGCTTGGGACAAATTTTACGCTGGGTGCCCTTCCTGATGCAACCCACCCATTTTTTTCTTTTTAATCCAGGCTTGGAACTGGCAGTCAGGTACTGGCTAGGAGTTGAACTTTTGCCACCTGCACATAAGGCAGCAGCATATACCACAACTTGCTTACATATGTACTGTCTACATACACATACATGCTTAATATAGTACTGTAAATACTAAACTCAGGCCATACCATATACTATTTCAGTGTGGGTCACTTGGCATGGTACATGCGACACGTAACGAGTTACCCACAATTTTCACTAGGTCAGGTAACGTGGGATCCATGTTTTCTGCTCTTTTTACAAGAAGTATCTTTGCTGCAGGAGGTCAGCAAGAGTGACACTGACGGACCCAACTTCCATCGATCCATCTATGAGTATGCTGCCCCCCCCCCCACCTTTAGCTCTCCTTTACCTCTTCTCCATTCCTGCGCACACTGACCTACTTTCCTACTGACCTGTTTATGCACGCTCCTGTGTAGTTCAAGTCAAGTCAGGAAAGCATAGTATGCAGCAAAACGCTGCTCCTTACAGGAAATGTCAACGTGATATGATCCACTTGACAGAGTTTTTCTTTTGCAATTTGCACATTATGGGTTTGTGCGTGTGTGTGAGGGCAATTTGTTGAATTTGACTAAAAGCACTATGAAGGACATTGATGCATCAGCCTCAAAGAGCTGCTTTGTTTGCAGGCTTACATGGAGGTAGTGGTCACTTCCCTCCCCTCCTGTATCCTCCTCTCCCTACCTCCCTTCTTCTGTCAGCTGCTCCTCCCTTTGCCCTTTTTGTTACTATTAACATGACCTTGTTTTGCTCCATGGAAGGGTGAGAAAATTAAAGGGGAAAAAAGCGTGAAAAAAAACATGCTACTTGGGTCAAAGTCTGTTTTCATACTTAATTCTATTCACACCCATATAATGGATTGATAAAAACATTGTCTTGAATATAGATAATTATGTGTTTATCGACATGATACATGCAATACCGTGACAATAATAACAATAGAAATTATAAAAAAATTGTGGGCCTTTTCTATGTTAACACAGAAACTCTCACTTGGTCTGGACGTTGGCAGCAGCAGCCAAAGGCTCACTCCAGCGCTGCCCATGTTTGTGCACATCTCAGAGTGATGATTCACCCTCTTCAGTTGTAATAAGTTTTGCTTGTAACATGCTCGTGTTTATGTTATGTCATCTCTGAATATGTTTTTGAGGGAAGACTTGTTTAAGTTTTTCAGGCAAAAACAGATCATTAGACTGCTACTCTACTACAACAAACTAGTAAGTAATGCATTGTCATTAGTAGAAATTAGGGATGGGACTAACACATTAATCACACTTAATGAATTACAAACAAATTAATTAGTAAAAAAGAACACGTTTTAATCACATTTTGTGTTCCATACAATGCGGAACCGTTGTCATTGTACGATTTCATGGTACACCGAATACACTGATGCACACATCAGCGCTCAGTTACCAAAATGGAGATATTGGATGAAACAGTGTTGGAAGGACTGATGGGAGGCAAATTTCATTAATTAAAAAACAAACAAACAAAAAAACTGCTCGATGGTAGCCTAGATAAAGGTGCAACACAGAAACCATTTCTAGGCAATACTGGTCTAAAAAACTGTTCTAAAATGACTCTTTAACATTAGGTCTGCTTGATTTTGGCCAGGGATATTTTCCATTAGTTTTTCTACTGTTTTGTATCCATCCATCCATCCATTTTCTGAGCCGCTTCTCCTCACTAGGGTCGCAGGGCGTGCTGGAGCCTATCCCAGCTGTCATCGGGCAGGAGGCAGGATACACCCTGAACTGGTTGCCAGCCAATCGCAGGGCACATAGGAACAAACAACCATTCACACTCACAGTCATGCCTACGGGCAATTTAGAGTCTCCAATTCATCCATGTTTTTGGGATGTGGGAGGAAACCAGAGTACCCGGAGAAAACCCATGCAGGCACAGGGAGAACATGCAAACTCCACACAGGCGGGGCCGGGGATTGAACCCGGGTCCTCAGAACTGTGAGGCTGACGCTCTAACCAGTCGGTCCACCGCGCCGCTGTTTTGTATTTAAATGCAATTAAAAGCATTCTTCCAGAGTTAACAATGTTCCTGTCAGTATTAATTATTTGATTCAGTCGTCCAATAAAATCTATTTAAATTAAACCATGTTGCTTTTTAGGACAAAAATTGTTATACAGTTGAAATGCGATTAATTTTGATTTATTACAAAGCCTCTAATTAATTAGATGAATTTTTTTAATTGAGTCCCACCCCTAGTAGAAATATGATATTTTTTAGTGTTGTTTTTAGCATTGCATAATTTTGTTTGCTTTTGTAATTTAATGAAATTTAGGAAAATTAAATACCCTAACCACATTGAAATTATATATACAACCCCAATTCCAATGAAGTTGGGACGTTGTATTAAATATAAATAAAAACAGAATACAATGATTTGCAAATCATGTTTGACCTATATTTAATTGAATACAATATATTTAATGTTCAAACTGATAAACTTTATTGTTATTAGCAAATAATCATTAATTTAGAATTTTATGGCTGCAACACGTTTAAAAAAACCTGGGACAGGGTCATGTTCACCACTGTGTTACATCACCTTTTGTTTTAACAACATTCAATAAATGTTTGGGAACTGAGGACACTAATTGTTGAAGCCTTGCAGGTGGAATTCTTTCCCATTCTTGCTTGATGTACAGCTTCAGCTGTTCAACAGTCCGGGGTCTCCATTGTCGTATCAAACAGGTGTTTGATGAGCATTCCTCAACTTTCTCAGTCTTTTTTGCCACCTGTCCCAGCTTTTTTGGAACGTGTTGCAGCCATAAAATTCTAAGTTAATGATTATTTGCTACAAACAATCAAGTTTATCAGTTTGAACATTAAATATCTTGTCTTTGTAGTGTATTCAATTAAATATAGGTTGAACATGATTTACAAATTATTGTATTCTGTTTTTATTCATGTTTAACACAATGTCCCAACTTCATTGGAATTGGGGTTGTATATACAATATGTATAGCTGGTAAGCTGTGCCCTCCCTGAAGTTGTCAATTCAGAATTTGACTGACAAAAATAAGCCACAAAAGTGGTGCAAAGCATCACTTTCAAGACGACACAGCTGTCCTCGACTTTTGACTTTAGGATATCTCCGGAGACTTTGCTCATTGAGCAGCAAACTGAAAAATGGTATGCGTTTGTGTCCAAGCTTCTTAGTACAATACAACTGAAGCAAACATAACAAACACAAGGCTTTTTCTCCCTTTTTTACATTGGTCACAGTAGAGAGTATTAATATAGGGAAAAGGACAAAATGATTTGTTGCCTATGACGTCACACCTGGCAGCGTGCCAGCGCACGTGTCCGATGACGTCACCTCCCGGGCCACCTGTCCCCATTGACGTCACAGCCAGTAAAAACGAAATGACGTCACATCCGGTAAAAACAAAATCACATCCGGCGAAAACAAACTGAGATCATGTTTCCTGGCGTTTTGGTCGCATGACATCATGTTCGGGGACACCTGTAGGAACAAAGGAAATCATGGGGTATCATATTGGCACCAAAAAAGGTCATTTATGATCATACCTGTGAATATGGTCCTTTCCAGACCCGTCCCAAATCGATGGTGCGTCCCACGACTTTTGGCAAGGCAGCTGCAAAGAATGAGGTCATAACGTGGCTTTTGCATGTGACATGGGGATGTCTGAGATGTTAGGGGTCACATCCAGAGGTCAGACAGCATTGGCAAAGGATGGGGATACTCACTTGTACACGTGACATCGGGTGTCCGAAATGTTTGAGGGCCATGTCCGGTCACAACTCTACACCTGTAGAGAATGGGACACTCACGTGGTTTGTACATGTGAGATCGGGTGTTAGATGTTAGAAGATCAGAAAAAAATTCGTATTTAGCCAAGAACATGTGTTTTCTCTGACCACAGAGTTGTGCGAAACGCTGAGCGGACCATCAGTCTGGGAAATTCCCTTTAAGTGAACAAGCCCAGACATGTTCTTGTTCTCAAGGTTCTTATCAAAAAACAGGTCCAGGTGTAAACCATAAACATGTAAGTTTTACATTTCATGTGGGGGCTGTTGAGACTCTTATCAAAAAACATGCCTCGACATGTTTTAGTTTTTCAAGAACATCTTCTCATTTTCGAGGCTTTTATCAAAAATAGGTGCAGGTGTAAAGCATTATGAGATGAACATTAATACATCTAAAGCATAGACATGTCAGTTTTACATTTCATGTGGAAATTTCTGAGGTTCTTATCAAAAAACATGCATACACATGTTTTCTTTTTTCGAAAACATGCCCAAACATGTATCTTTTGGGATTCATCCAACTATCTTCACTCTGTTAGGACGAGGTGTCTCATTTTTTAAATGGCAGGTGTGTGTCTCGTTTTCTATGATAAAACATTGAAACGTGTAGGAACAAGTTGTTTTATATATCTCGTTCAGAAAAAATCCCAGAGTTTAAAGTATAGTTTAGCAGCTGTTTTTTTTTAATTGCACAAACAGGAGTACTCAAGGTCTCTCGCAGGAACTGTCTAAAAACATGACAGAGATGAAACTATAGTTTGACCTTGATCATATCTTCCTCCCTTGGCGGAAATGTATATTACAAAAGTGTAACCTTGAGCGATATTTCCAGACATGTTCTTGACAATTAAAATATAGATAGGTCAGATGATTCTTAAGACGTTTGAGTTTTATGAGTATGACATCATAAGATTCAAAAGACTATTCTATTGTCTAATTGTGCATCAACAATTTAGAATACGGGCAGAGATGTCGTAGCTTGTTTTCATGAAGGCCATATTTCAGCCTGCCATGTCTAACCAAGCCATATATACCTACTTGATACTGATTTTCCACACACCTTACATGCTTTTCAAAAAGGAGGAAACAAATAGAAATATAAAGAAATAGTTCATCAGAAAACTATGATCAATGATAACATGTACTCACCTCATGCAACCTCCTCTCTGACATCAACTGCCCTCATGTCTTCCCTCACTACATCTATCAACTTTCTCTCTGGTCTTCTTCGAGTTCTCTTGCTCGGCAGCTCCCTCCTCACCACCCTTGTACCAATATACTATCTCTCTCTCCTCTGGATGCGTCCAATCCATCCAAGTCTGCTCTCTCTAACTTTGTCTCCAAAACACCTTATGTGACAGTCTAACCATCTAAAATATTTGTTGATCTGGTGATTTGCTGAAGTGTCCAATTTGATAAGAAAATTCAGTTTGTTAGTCATATTTTGACATCAGTCACATTTGATGACGAGGTTCTTCACTTGGACTCAATAGTTGTACTATATTTACTGTATTTTCAAGACCATAAAGCGCACTTAAAAGTCTTAAATTTTCTCCAAAATGGAAGGGGGGCCTTATAATGTGGCGCACCTTATGTGTGCACCGAGTTCCAAAATCTATAAATGTTGTGATGTGATGAGCGCTCCGCTTGACTGCCTTGCAGCATTTCCTGCCGACATGCTGCTTATACAGAGGAAAAGCAAACGTGGCTGAGGACAGCATGCGGACGTAAAGGGGGAAGGGTGCGTGTGAAGGAGGACGCTAAAGGCACGCCCCCAGTAGGTATATAGCCCCGGTATGCACATTGTGCAAAACAACATCGGTTTGGCTAAGGACCCCCGAAAATGGCACCTACGAAGAGACACGCTTACGAAGCACAGTTTTAAACTGCAAGCCGTCAGTTATGCGGAGGAACATGGGAATCGAGCTGCCGCGAGAAAATTCAAGCTCAACAAATCCATGGTTCGCAAGTGGAGGAAGCAGGAAAACCCGCTTCGCCAAGTCAAGAAGATGAAGCTGAGTTTCCGCGGAAACAAGGCGATGTGGCCTGTGTTGGAAGACCAACTCGAGCAATGGATTAATGAACTCCAACCGCTGGACATCGGTGTAAACAGGGCATTCAAAGTGAAGTTGCGAGCGGCATGGGAGCCATGGATGACAGATGGCGAACACAGCTTTACTAAGACTAGGAGGCGAGTCATGCCACAATTTGTGAATGGATTGTGGATGCTTGGGCTAACGTGTTCTTGCACTGTTGTTCGAGCTTTCGTAAAAGCCAGCATTATTTCTGAGGAGCCGCACGGCAACGAGACTGACTCTGACAATGACGAGAGGGAACCTGCCGTGTTTGATGAAGAACTTGCCCAGCTGTTCATTTCGGATACAGAACATGAGGACTTTGATGGATTTGTGGATGAGGATTGATAAAAAAATAACGTGAGTCCATTGTTAAATACTTCAATAAAATACAACCGAACTCAGTTTTGCTCCCGCCGCATTTTTAAAAGCATTGTTTTAGGGTGCATGCATGCTACCGTATGTTTTAAGCTAGCATATGTTTGACAATGGCGGCACGGGGGCCAACTGGTTTGAGCGTCAGCCTCACAGTTCTGAGGACCCGGGTTCAATCCCCGGCCCCGCCTGTGTGGAGTTAGCATGTTCTCCCCGTGCCTGCGTGGGTTTTCTCCGGGCACTCCGGTTTCCTCCCACATCCCAAAAACATGCATTGATTGAAGACTCTAAATTGCCCATGGGCATGACTGTGAGTGCGAATGGTTGTTTGTTTCTATGTGCCCTGCGATTGGATGGCAACCAGTTCAGGGTGTACCCCGCCACCTGCCCGATGATAGCTGGGATAGGCTCCAGCACGCCCGCGACCCTAGTGAGGAGAAGCGGCTCAGAAAATGGATGGATGGATGGATGGATGTTTTACAATGCTTGCGCCCAATAATACGGTGCGCCTTATGTATGTGTTAAATACAGAAATAGACCCCGTAACTAAGACTCCTTTTAATACGGCGCGCCTTATGGTCGTGAAAATACGGTACTTACCATCACTTTATTTTTTTCAGAACAGAATTTTTTTTAACTACATAAGAGTAGATCACTGTTTTTTCAGTTTGAATAAATATCAATGGTATGTGTTTAAAGCATTAGCATGTTTCAATCAGAATGAGAAAAGGTCTGCATGTAAACCTGATTACTCATTAAGATTAAAAATATGACTTCTGAAAATAACCAACAAAAGATCGTATTTACCCCCTTAATAGTAAGGTGTTGTGTATTGTGTCTCTCTGTGTGTGTGTCAGTTTACAGCACTTTTAGGGGTTAAGACTTGGTTTTATTAGTCTCAGTGTTTTTTTTTCTCTTCCATTTAAACAGATCCTTAACTTATAGCGCTAAAAGCTTCAAAAACTGATGGCAAGATTACCAACTACAAACATACATGGCGGAAGCAGTTTTCAGAACAGCGTTTCAATATTCCAAACTGTATTACTGATGAATAAATCTAAAAAACTGAGCTAAAATCGTTCTAATTTGAATTTATGATGTGTTACTAGCAATAGAATTGGATAGATCACAATAAAACACAGTCAAATGTAAATGGTGACCCTAAAGCCAAACAAACTGAATTTGGGAAACTGGTTATCCTTCAACATGTTTCCATCCATCCATCCATCCATCCATTTTCTACCACTTATCCAAGGTCAGGTCGTGGGGGCAGTAGCTTTAGGAGGGACGCCAAGACTTCCCTATCCCCAGCCACTTCATCCAGCTCTTCCGGGGGGATCCCGAGGCATTCCCAAGCCAGCCGAAAGACATAGTCTCCTGGGGCGTCCCCGGGTCTCCTCCCGGTGGGACGTGCCCGGAACACCTCACTAGGGAAGCGTCCGGGAGGCATCCGAATCAGATGCCACAGCCACTTCATATGGCTCCTCTCAATGTGGAGGAGCAGCGGGTCTACTCTTAGATCCTCCTGGATGAACAAGCTTTTCACCCTATCTCTAAGGGAGAGCCCGGACACCCTGCGGAGGAAATTCATTTCTGCCACTTATATCCGGGATCTTGTTCTTTCGGTCACGACCCACAGCTCGTGACCATAGGTGAGGGTAGGAACATAGATCAACCAGTAAATTGAGAGCTTTGCCTTTCGGAGCTCCTTCTTTACCACAACGGACCGATACAAAGTCCACATCACTGCTGACACTGCACCGATCCACCTGTCGATCTACCGTTCCATTCTACCCTCACTCGTGAACAAGACCCCAAGATACCTGAACTCCTCCACTTAGGGCAGGATCTCATCCCCGACCTGGAGAGGGCAGGCCACCCTTTTCTGACTGAGGACCATGGTCTCAGATTTGGAGGTGCTGACTCTCATCCCAGCCGCTTCACACTCGGCTGCGAACTGCTCCAGTGAGAGTTGGAGGTCAGGGATTGATGAAGCCAACAGAACCATATCATCAGCAAAAATCAGAGATGCAATACTGAGGCCACCAAACAGGACCCCCTATATGCCTCGGTTGCGCCAAGAAATTCTGTCCATAAAAGTTATGAACAGAATCGGCGACAAAGGGCAGCCTTGGCGGAGTCCAACCCTCACCGGGAACGAGTCCGACTTACTGCCGGATATCCGGACCAAACTCTGACTCCGGTCGTACAGCCCCGTATCAGGGGGTTCGGTACCCCATACTCCCGAAGCACCCCCCACAGGACCCCCCCGAGGGACACTGTCGAAAGCCTTCTCCAAGTCCACAAAACACATGTAGTCTGGTTGGGCAAACTCCCATGCACCCTGGAGGACCCTGCCGAGGGTGTAGAGCTGGTCCATTGTTCCACAGCCAGGATGAAAACCACACTGCTCCTCCTGAATCTGAGATTTGACTTCCCGACGGACCCTCCTCTCCAGCACCCTTGAATAGACCTTACCAAGGAGGCTGAGGAGTGTGATCCCCCTGTAGTTGGAACACACATTCCTTCTTAAAAAGGGGGACCACCACCCCAGTCTGCCAATCCAGAGGCACTGTCCCCGATGTCCACGCAATGTTGCAGAGGAGTGTCAACCAGGACAGCCCCACAACATCCAGAGCCTTTAGGAACTCTGGGCGAATCTCATCCACTCCTAGGGCCGGGAGTAGCTTTTTAACCACCTCAGTGACCTCAACCCCAGAGATAGGAGAGCCCACCTCAGAGAACCCAGACTCTGCTTCCTCATGGGAAGGCGTGTCGGTGGAATTGAGGAGGTCTTCGAAGTATTCTCCCCACCGGCTCACAACGTCCTGAGTCGAGGTCAGCAGCGCCCCATCCCCACTATACACAGTGTTGATGGTGCACTGCTTCCCCCTCCTGAGACGCCGGATGGTGGACCAGAATTTCCTCGAAGCCGTCCGGAAGTCTTTCTCCATGGCCTAACCGAACTCCTCCCATACCCGAGTTTTTGCTTCAGCGACCACCAAAGCTGCATTCCGCTTGGCCAGCCGGTACCCATCAGCTGCCTCAGGAGTCCCACAGGCCAAAAAGGCCCGATACGGCCACAGCTCCGGTCGGCCGCCTTAGCAATGGAGGCGCGGAACATGGTCCACTCGGACTCGATGTCCCCCGCCTCCCCCAGAACATGAGCAAAGTTCTGTCGGAGGTGGGTATTGAAACTCCCAGCAGACCCTCACAATACGTTTGGGCCTGCCACGTCGGACCGGCATCTTCCCCCACCATCGGCCTCAACTCACCACCAGGTGGTGATCAGTTGACAGCTCCGCCCCTCTCTTCACCCAAGTGTCCATGACATGCGGCCCCAAGTCCAATGACACGACCACAAAGTCCCCAGCGGGAGCGCTCTCCAGTAACCCCTCCAAGGACTCCAAAAAGGGTGGGATCTCTGAACTGTTTGGTGCATATGCACAAACAACAGTCAGGATGCATCCCCCCACTTGAAGACGGACGGAGACTACCCTCTCGTCCACCGGGGTGAACCCCAACATACAGGTGCTGAGCAATAAGTATACCCAAACCTGCTCGGCGCCTCTCACCGTGGGCAACTCCAGAGTGGAAGAGAGTCCAACCCCCTCGAGAGGACTGGTACCAGAGCCCAAGCTGTGTGGAGGCGAATCCGACTATATCTAGTCGGAACTTCTCGACCTCACACACACTCTTCCCTGCCAGAGAGTTGACATTCCAGATCCCTAGACCCAGCTTCTGTAGCCGGGGATTGGATCGCCATGGTCCCTGCCTTCGGCCACCACCCAGCTCGCACTGCACCCGACCCCTATGACCTCTCCCACAGGTGGTGAGCCCATGGGAAAGGGGACCCACGTTACCCTTTCGGGCTGTGCCCGGCCGGGCCCCACGGGTGTAGGCCCGGCCACCAGGCGCTAGCCTTCGAGCCCCACCTCCAGGCCTGGCTCCAGATGGGGGCCCTGGTGACCCGCGTCCGGGCAATGGAAACCTAGATCCATTTGTTTCTTTCTGTTGTTTACATTTATGAAAATTTTCCTACCCATAACAAATAGTGGAAATGGAAAAAACAACAATAAAAACATTGAAACATTTAAGTGTATTTTTTTTAAATTGCTAACAAAAATAAAAGGAAATCACTCACCCATCAATGATGTGTGTTGTAGGTGTCAAGAACACTTGCTGAAAGACTTCATACTTCACACTTTTTACAATTTTTAACTGTCATACAAGTGTATAAATAAGCTAAACCACTCTGGTAAAACAACAACTGAGACTGATGTGGTATGCTTTGGATCAGGATTTGTCTTGAATAAACTTACAAAACAATACATTTTGTACTCACCCTTAACTTTGATGACACTTGGTAGACAATTGCAGTGGCAGGATGTCTCTGTATGCCTGTATGCCTGTCTTTCAGCAACACAACTTACTTTGCCGCGTCATTCTTCATTATTATTGAGGCCAACGGAGCCATATTGTACTGAGCAGGCAGGACGGGTTGTACCAGCATCTTATGCTTTCATAAGTTCTATTCCTGCTTCCATGGCTATAATCACACTTCTCCACTTTGTCATCAGTGTCATCCCTTCTGTTTTGGGATCATAATACAGAAAAAAAGACAAAATTAAATTTAAAGTTATTCCTGAGCCAAATTCTTGCAGGATTTGTTGATGTCGCCACATGATGATGATGGTTGGACCTTATTTTATAACTTTGAGAGGCATACTCTTCAAGAATATTTTGAACTCTAAATTGTACCACTTGAAGAGCAATTGACTCCAACATTCATAGTACTGGAATTTAAATTGAAATCCGGTTTTGACTGTATCATGAGCTTTATTTCATCATGCTCAGAGGAGTGAGCAGATGTTTTCTCAAGCTAAGAAAACAATTCAGATGGTCAGATCGTACCACTGTGTTTGAATTGTAATGAAAGAAGTCGCATAATGTGTGACGTGGTCATATTCAAGGCCAGGTTACTGTAGCGTTTATGGGATTTGTAAGAATTGTGCTTAATTTAGAAGAAAACGATGAGTTGGAAGCGGCGCCTGCGTCACTTCCGGGTTATCCATCCATCCATCCATTTTCTGAGCCGCTTCTCCTCACTAGGGTCGCAGGCGTGCTGGAGCCTATCCCAGCTATCATCGGGCAGGAGGCAGGGTACACCCTGAACTGGCTGCCAGCCAATCGCAGGGCACATACAAACAAACAACCATTCGCACTCACACTCACACCTACGGGCAATTTAGAGTTGTCAAACAACCTACCATGCATGTTTTTGGGATGGGGGAGGAAACCGGAGTGGCCGTAGAAAACCCACGCAGGCACAGGGAAAACATTCAAACTCCACACAGGCGGGGCTGGGGATTGAACCCCCGTCCTCAGAAGTATGAGGCAGATGCTCTAACCAGTCATCCACCGTGCCGCCACTTCCAGGTTATCATAATTTTAAATTACAGCGTTATAAATCAAGATATTTGATATATATGAGGAGCACCACTTCATATTTTTACAAGTTTAACTTGAGGCGAAATGACGACAAACCTTGTTTTAATCAGTCTCTTATCGGAAGGTGGCTACATTTTATGAACTTTGAGTTCTAGACTTTCTAGAGGTTTCGTTCCGAACCCAAACACCCACATAATCAATGCAAGTGGTGAATTTTATAGAAAATGTAATAATAAAAAGGGGTTTCTACAGGATAAAACTCAGACAAACACAAAACAAACAAGGTACAGATGAACATTGGCGAAGGAAGGGATTTGTGACGTGAGATGAGCAGAATGGGCGTGTAGTGAATGCGTATAGCTGAGGACTCCTGGTCTCATTAATATAAACCCAAATATGCACTAATCCGTACTTTTAGTAGACCGCAATGTTGGATTTACGTGTCTGGAACACGTTTGAGGTAGGCGAGTCAGGCTCCCGAGTGTCCAGCCGGTCCGGTCCGCACCGGGTACAGGTGGATTTGATGGAAGGGAGGAAGGAAAAAAAGGAGGAAAAGCAGGAGGCCAACAAGTTCCCAGGCAGGACGTCTCTCGGGTGTCTGTGTTTTCCAGACGTTCGGAGCGGGCGCCCGCCTCCGTCCCCTCGGACTGACTTCGGGCCCCCAAGCAGGGTGGCTCGGAGCGCTTGTAGGAAGCTGCAGCCGGGAATCATCCGATGTGTCCTTGCCACCTCGGGTGAAGTGGGCGTCCTGCCTGGCCTGGTCGTTGGCGAGTTGGTCGAGGTGACCAAAGAAAAACTTCTCCACCAAAACTCCCAAAAGCTTTTTTCTTGATCCCTGCCCCTTTTATGGTGTTTACCCACCCCTCCTTTTCTACCCCCTTTGCGAACACTGAAGGGCTGGACTGCCTTTTGGTGTTATTTTTCCATTTTAGGATTATTTTGTGGTTTAAAACCAGTGGAATAAAATATCAATTATTGGATTTAAGATAACGAGACCATCTCCTCAACCTGCATTGTTCCACGCTCATCCTCTTTTATACCTGTAATGACTGTTTCAAATGTTGTGTGGTGTGGAGAACATTACATCTGGTTCAGTTAACAACATATTCAACGTTAGACATTCAGGTTTGCAGCACTACAGTCACTAGTGCCGTTCATGTAAAGTTCTTAAAATATTAACTCCCATTCGAGACACAGACTGTCTTATGAACCCATGTCTGTAGTGTCATTCCGTTCGCCCGTGGGTGTCGCTGTTGCCTGTTCCAACTCCCAAGTGACAGTAGTCAACAGGTTGGAGGCGCCTTTGTGGGTGCAATCCTTCGACTGGCGGGGAGTTAATTAACTTAGCGTCCGGGGGAAAACTCGGCATCCTTGGGTCTCCGTTTTGAAGGGCCAGGCAGCCTTGATTCACTTAGCGTCGGCATGGCAAAGCAAATGTCTGTTTCTTGTTGAAGATAGTTTATGGTGTTGTTCCGTTTAGAGTCTGCGTCTACCTCAGCGGGGAGCGGCGGTAGTGCGAGGCTGGGGTGCCGGGTGGCATCTTTTGCGTGGCATATCCGCTGCATATCCCCCCTTCGGCGGCTGGATCCGGCTCGATGGCGGATGTAGGCGAAGTCTCGTTGAAAGATGGCACAGGTTGGCAGGAACACACACAAAAATGCAGTTACCAGTTATAACAGTTGTTCATAGCAACTTCCAAAATAAGGTCAGCCTATATGTGTATATGGGTGTAGGGTCAGGATTGACGTGTGTGGATGGATGTGTGTAGGTGTGGCTATTGGGATGGCAGTGAGAGTAGAAATACGGGGCATGGGTGTAGCTAAAACTAAGGGCAAGCATTACCAAGGTGTAGAGTTCTCAGTAAAAATCACACAAAAAACAAAACAAAACAAACACGAGGAGAACTCAACATGGCTCTACGGGGGAGAAAGAAAGAGAAAGAAAAGGTACCTAGCTCCAACTTGGCACTTAGGGGGCACAGCGGTCAGGAGTAGAACCTGACAAATCAATCAAGGAGAGGGAAGGTGCCAAGTAAAGGTTCTAAACTTGGGGAGAGCTGAATCCTAGTCTAGATTAAAAAAAGGGTGGGGGGGGGGGCCGGGGGGCCTGAATCCTAGTCTAGATTCAAAAGGGGGTAGAGAGGTCCGGTGGGCAATTTAGGTCAAGGAGGACCTCCTCCCCTGTCTGTATGGGGTTAATTTCGGGTTCAGTCGTTTTTTCCTATGGAACATTTTGGGTCGTGCACCTGAGCACTGGTTCAGAAGACCCAACAATTTCCGCGTGAGTAGTAGTAACCTGGTAGTCGCTTCTGCTCTACAACGCGACCCATCCTTCATGGGCTTCAGGCCACAAATCCCATCTGCTACATCTAGGATGAACGGCTTACTGGGACACAGGTAATGGATGTCTTCGGTGAGGATGCACATGTGCAAATTTGGCGCCAGATACAGATCAGGATTACTATCGTGATAGGCGACTACCGCGGGAGTACTGATTCGGACGTATGTGTCATGGTCTGTGTTTTGGTTTGGGTTGTGTTTAGTTTTGTTCAATGTTTTCCTGTGTTCCATGTTTGTCGTGTGCTTATTAGGTTGTTGTGTCCACCTGTTCTCGTCTACTTTGTGTCGACCAATCAGCTCCCTCTAGCCACTCGTCTTGTCCAGGTGTTCCTCGTTGTCTCGTCAATTTGTTTGTATTTAGTTCCCTGGTTTCTTTCAGTTCTCGTCGGTTCATTGTCGTTGTCACGTCTTTGTCATGTCATAGTTGCCAGTTGTCGTTGTCAAGTCTTTGCCATTTCATAGTTGCCAGTTGTCGTTGTCACATGTCTTGCCATGTCATTGTCGCTCAGGTATTTCACCAGTCATGTCTTGTTTCTTGTTTTGGGTTCACTCAAGTGTTTCTTTGTTACTTTGTGTTTAGATTTTGGACTTTGTTAATTTAGCATTTAGACTTTTTCATGATCTTTGTTTTCCTTTGTTTTTATCATTGTGATTAAATATTATTATTTTGAGATTCCCGCACTCCTGCCTTGCCTCCCTGCTTCCCTGCAATTGGGTCCACCATGTTCTTGCCTTGCGTTCCTCGCCTTCGCCCTAACCACGTACGTGACAGAATGTGTCACTTTGCCAGGTGTCAACATTAATTACGTCTTTTAGGCGATAGATATTGCGGGAGTCGATAATTGGAAGAGTAACAAGGAAGACTACTTCTCGGAACTCAGGGTTGACATACAGGACAGTGGAACTCCCGAGAGAAAAAGCCAAGTGGGCTTGAACAGGGCTAGTGGGGCTTGCCAGAGCTTTAGAC